>NC_055958.1:1812536-1997536 GCF_018492685.1 Alosa sapidissima | reverse complement strand
GTTAGGTGGAGGGTCGGTACACAGTAAATCACCTGCGGCGCCCCTGAGGGGATTCATATAACGATTGAGAGGGAATGAGAGTGTGTGCGTCTTGGTGTTTGTTGGAGTTTAACTTTTTGTCTCATACATTGTTTTCCTTTATTTTTCTTTTTTCTTTTTATTATTGTTATACCCATACATATATTTTGCTGAATATTACAAATCATTTTACTTCATTTATTGGAACCAAAAAAAAGCAATACAACCTTTTCCGAAAGGAAGCCAAAGGCAATTTTCCCTGGTCGGAGCGTCTTTATTAGGGGTTTCCCCCTCCTGGTGCGCATGGAGTAAGCCCACTTTTTCTCTGTGGATATATGAATAAGTCTGGGTGGGATTATGGGTTTTCTCCTGATTTTGAGGATATAACGGGACCCAGCTGGACTTTATTCTCACGGGAAGAGTGGTAAGTGCTGATTGTCCTTATTCCCCTGCCTCGATTTGACAGAGGGGGAAGCTCTGGCTACATTGTTGACAGGTTGGGCATGAAGGTGGCACGTTGGCTGAAGCATTGGTTGTCTGAATTGTTTAGTTAATAATGTTATAATGTGTTAGGTGGTATAGGAGATAGGTTTGACGTTTGAGTGTCCAATAACCTGCTGGTGGATACAAGTGAGGAAACGCTACAGTGTGTGTGTGTGTGTTGTGCGTGTGGGTGTATGTGTGGGTGTGTGTGTATGTGTGGGTGTGTGTGTGTGTGTGGGTGTGTGTGTGTGTGTGGGTGTGTGTGGGTGTGTGTGTGTGTGTGTCTGTGTGTGTGTGTGTGTGTGTGTGTATGTGGCATACCTGAGTGTGTTTGGGGCTGGCGTTGAGGTGCACTGGTAGGGTCAGGGCGTCCGTGCGCTCCTCTGAGGGGGTTGACCTGAGGCAGAGCACCTGGTGGCTGCCAGGCGGCACCAGACCACTAGAGGGCAGCACTGACACGGCTGGACACTCCTCACAGCCCAGACGGAACAGCAGAGGCAGGTCACCTGTGTTCTGCAGCAGAACCGTGCGGTACGACACCTCAGGCAGAGCTGGGAACACCTGGAGAAACGAGGAATGGGAAGGAGATGATGAACGAATCCAAACAGAAAGACAGAGATAGATAGATACTGTAGATAGAGAGATAGATAGATAGAGAGATAGATAGATACTGTAGATAGATAGATTAGTGATGGGGACGAGACCGCCTATGCCGAGTCCGAGTCAAGACCGAGTCTTTGAAGGGTCGAGACCGAGTCGAGACCGAGTCTGTTGGTTTTCAAATACAGTCGAGTCCGAGTCAAGACCGAGTCTTTGAGGAAGCAAGTCCGAGTCGAGACCGAGTCCTTTAGGAGTCGAGACCGAGTCGAGACCAAGACCATAAAAGAATTTCAGTTATTTTTATATTCATAATTTAATATCACCCCAGTTAATAATCAACAGTTAGGCCTACAGACTAAGCTAGATTGGGAATTGTTTAGAGGAGCAGTCTTAACGTCTTAATATGGACTATGCTGACCTACAGACACTCACCGGCAGCAGAGCCATAGAGATAAATAAACGGCTCTGACGGCAGTATCTTTGCATTGCACCATGGGATGTCATATTCAAATAATGCCGGTCCAACATTGCATTTTATTATTATTGTTGTTATGTGTTGTCTGTTTTTTTATATGAACATAAAAAATGCGTTGGTCTCGAGGACTCGGTCTGAAATTACGAGTCCTTCTCCTCCCACTGTGGTCCGAGACCGAGTCAAGACCGAGTCTTTGAAGGAACGAGTCCGAGACGAGACCGAGAAAGCAGAAATTGGTCTCGAGACCGGACTCGAGTCCGAGACCGGACTCGAGTACTACATCACTAAGATAGATAGAGAGATAGAGAGATAGATAGATAGTTATAGCTAAGGATCCTGAACACACAGCTTTATAACAAGGTGATAACTGACGGGATTGCTTTTTTGCCTTAGGAGAGCTTTTAGCCTGAGTTCTCTGTCACTGTTGTTAAATTGAGATTATAGGACACACATATGATATCAACATCACAACCTGTCCATGCAGCATCCACAACTTTCTCTCCATTCAGACAGAAGACGGATGTGCATTGACTTGCGTTCATAAGTTTACAACAGCAACATAATGAGAATACTCTGGAGACCACACATGTACACATTGTGCAATGGCGTGTCCACAGAAGTATACTTCTGCTTTTTAAATACGTGACTCACCACATGAGGACTGGTCAGGCTGCAGCGGGGGAGGAAGGGCTCCCGGCCGGGCTGGAAGGAGTGTCCACTCACCCTCACCGTCACACACCAGGGGGGGCACAGGGTCACTTCCTCCGTTAGTCGGTAGTCCCGCAGCACCTGCACGCGTCACACGAGATTAGGACCGCAACAACTAATCCATTAGTGGTCAACTACAGGCCTACAGTATTGAATGAATCACCAAGTATTTTGGTAAATGGTTAATCGGTAAGGGAAATTAAGACTATGTCCGTGCTCAGGTCAAAATCACACATCTAAGTCCCTCAAAAGCAGGTATACTTAGAGGCCTGACCCCAATAACACTCAAATGTGAGTGTAGTGATTAGCATGTTTCAGGTTTCAGCATGTACATGTAGTGAATATAGCTATGAAATGAAGCTGCTATTCTGGAAATATATTGGTATATATCATGTATGTTGGAAATACATGTATATTGGTCTATGTACTGTACTGTATAAAGCTTTGCTGGTCTTTTAACAAGTTAGCATTTAGCTTAGCATGATCTTTGGACAAAAGCATCTACCAAATATCCTAAACATAAACATAAACATGGACATAAACATAAACAAGATCACAGAAAAATCCTCTCCCATTACTATACAACTCTGCTGTGTTCCCCTGTTCCTCTCCCATTATAGATAGATAGATAGATAGAGAGATAGATAGATAGAGAGATAGATAGATAGATAAATAGATAGACAACTCTGCTGTGTTCCCCTGTTCCTCTCCCATTATAGATAGATAGATAGACAACTCTGCTGTGTTCCCCTGTTCCTCTCCCATTATAGATAGATAGATAGATAGAGAGATAGATAGATAGACAACTCTGCTGTGTTCCCCTGTTCCTCTCCCATCACTAGACCACTCTGCTGTGTTCCCCTGTTCCTCTCCCATCACTAGACCACTCTGCTGTGTTCCCCTGTTCCTCTCCCATCACTAGACCACTCTGCTGTGTTCCCCTGTTCCTCACTGGCCCCCGAGATGCTCTGCTGGTACCTTATAGACGGCGAAGCACTCCAGCTGAGCGGCATGCACAGTGTTGGCCTGACGGGGGCAGTAGGTGACTCTGAAGTCCGTGGTCTTCAGGGGCCCCAGCTCGCAGGTCTCGGGGGCCACGCTGAACGGGGAGTCCGGGCCCCCGGGGGTCCAGAGCAGGCAGAGCTTGCCCTTGGTGTGGTTGGTGAGGGTCAGGGAGCGCGAGTGCGGGGCCTCGTAGAAGAGCAGCTCGGGGGGCTCCACGGACACGTGGCAGCCGGGGTGGGGGGCACCACGAGGGGGGCGCTTGACGGACACTGCCGTCTCCACCAGGAAGTACTCGTCCATTGGGGTCATCGGCATCAGGGGGTCAGAGGGAACGACTTCCTGTGACAAATCCTGCAGTGAGGGGATGTTAATGCTTTAGACACACATGAGGAACGCATGATTCAAATGCAGAAAAGTGAAGCTTTAGGCACACATGAAGAACGCATGATTCAAATGCAGAAAAGTGAAGTCGAGCAAACATATCCAAAACAGTAGTGAGGATAACAAAATGAGGATTTCTTTTTTTTTTTGCAGATTTGCTACATGACATCTGAGGTGAAGTATGAGGATATCACAAACACACACACACACATATACACACACAGAGACACTGATTTGTTTATCATCTGAAGTGAACTTATTCCAATATCACACACACACTCGCATGCGCGCACGCACGCACGCACGCACGCACACCCACACGCACGCACACGCACACACACCCACACACACACCCACACACACACCCACACACACACCCACACACACCCACACACACACCCACACACGCACACCCACACACACACCCACACACCTGTGGCATGTTGAGGACGCCGTCCTGGTCCAGCTGCAGTGTTTTCTGGGCCAGCATGGCGCTGAGGATGTCTGGCGGGTAGACGGTGAGTCCGCGCCGCAGGTGCTGCAGGTACAGGCTCAGGTGACGCGGACGCAGCACCAGCGGCTTCAGCTGCTCTGAGTGACAGGTGCCAATCACATCCAGGAACAGAGGCTCCTGTATGTCAGGGGGTCAAATTTCACTGTTGTTTCACTGTTGACCAACTTCATCAATTTACTGATCAATTAACCATTCAATCAATCAACAAACTCAATGACCATCCAAATAACAACAACAAAAATCATATTAAGACATTCTATGTAAATTCAGACCCTGCTTGCTTCTTAGGGCTTCGGGTTTGGTACCGAACGATTGCCGGTTCGATCCCCGACCAGTAGGTAAAATGTGGGCGGGGGAAGTGGTTGACCACTGCTCTCCCATGCCCACATCCATGGCTGAAGTGCCCTTGAGCAAGGTACCTAACCCCTCACTGCTCCCCAAGCGCCGCTGTAGCAGGCAGCTCACTGCTCCAGGTTAGTGTGTGCTCTGTGTGTCTCACTAATTCACAGATGGGATAAATGCAGAGACCAAATTCCTTACATACGCAAACATATTTGGCCTATAGACCTGATTTTTTACATTTCTATACATGTACGGCTTCTTTGTTTAAGTGAGCAGATTGTGCTGCTGTGTGTGCTTGTGTGCTGTGGGGCGTGTTCCCACCCTGTGCAGGACCAGACAGGCCAGTCTGCGGCGGTGGGGGATGGGGTGGCGCGGGCAGAAGTGCAGCTGGACGCTGAGAGAGGTGTTGGGGGCCACCGTGCCCCTGGGCGGCTCCACGCTGAAGACGCTGTGCCCGTCCACGCCAACGTCAAACTGGTAGTGCCCCTCCACGGCCGAGGAGTTGGTGAGCTGCAGGACGCGCGTGGCCCGCCCGTCCTCTGCCACGCAGCCAAAGTCCAGCACGGACGCGCTCAGGGACATCAGCGGACCTGCAGGGGAAGGACACCCATCATTCTACATGCACTAGTGATAAAGGGGAGAAACAAATGGGCAAAAATGATATTGACTAAATAAAGAACCTTTGATAAACTGTATTTTGCTGTTTTATGTTTTTGAATACTTGTACTCAGTTTTTTATTTACATTTTGAAAAGTTTAAATGTTTCATTAAATGATGCACATAATTAGACTGGGTGAACCCAGAAGAATCTGTGAGCACATTTGAATTGGCTCAGCAGGTCCGTCTGGTGACATTCCCGTTCAAGACGATTTCTGAATCAGCCAAAATCTAGGAATCACAACCGATTTATCTGGCATGGGGTGGGCTTGATATGATGACAGATCAGATGATATATGATATGAGTACAGTTAGAAGTGCATTGCCCACATCCAATGGCTATGCTGATGGTGTCAGTGTTAAACGACACAGACGTGTATTTTCTTTGAACTTGAGTAAACAACTACATTTAAAACCTTTATTTACTAGAAAGATGTGTTTGCTTTACTTTCGAAAAGATCTGGTTAGAGTTCAATGTACCAATTTAAGTTTAATTTCATTGGTGGTTATGCCCCCCTTGGAGATCAGAAGTGAATGAAGCATCCCCAAACTAATTCTCAATCTCAATTCAGTTTTAAGATGGATCTGGTGTCCGCCAGGCTAGTACATAATAGTACCATACCATACATACCAGTACATGCACACATTAACTGGTAATATACATTAACAAGCCAGTGTGGTTGCTCCTAGGCCTCTGTTGGAATTTTTGCATGAAAGAGTACAGCAACAGGTTTGTCCTTGGTATGTCAACCAAAGGGTCATTTTCAAATGTGTTGAGTGTGAACAAACCACAGCAGGAGCCGGTGAGTTTGACCAGCTGTTTGCTCAGGGCCCCGGGTGACGAGAGACAGAGGTACTCCACACTGCTGCTATCCACTGCCACCGGGGAGAAACACACGGGCACCTGCACGGACGACCCTGGGGTCAGCAGGCCCTCGCACACCGAGCACTCAAACACACTGTCCAACAGAGCGGGCCGCTGCAGGCGCGATAGGGAGAAGGACGAGGTCACCTAAGAAAGGGAGAGAGAACAGAGAGAGAGAGAGAGAGAGTCAACCATCAGTTAGAGAGGAGCAGAGTGAGATGGAGAGAGAGAGAGAGAAAGAGAGGGAGAGAGGGAGAGGAAAAAAGAAGAAATTAAGACAAGACAGAAAGAAGAAAAGAAATGAGGAAAGAAAAAAATCAGGACCCATCCTGTTTGAATGGTGGTCTGGGGGTGTTTCCATAATTCTTATCTATTTGCATATTCACCAAAAACTATCCATTACAATGATCTGCAGAACTATAAACAGTCCATGACACAGACTGCACCACTATGTGGACTCACTGGAGAGGGGTTGAATATCTCAAAGTGCTTTTCCTGGGAGCTGCCGAAGGCCACGGTTCCGAACTCCAGCAGCTTACAGCCCTCCTCCCCTCCCGGGGATCTTATCTCCAGGTAGGGGTACTTAGCTAGAGAGAGAGGGGGCAATATGATGACAGCACACAAAACCAGTCACATGCATACTGTTAATTCACTGTCTTCTGGACTCCACACTGATTGAGGTAGCCCCCAAATGATTTGATTGCCACAAAACTGTGAGTTATTCTCCGAGTACAGCATGTTCTTGATAGCCGCAACTGCAAAACCGCAGGAATGTCTGATCCACTTATTTCCAGACCTTAATGTGCTTTTTGTCTTTGAAGGCAGGGTTGTGGACAATTTCCACTGTGTAGAATGCAACACGTGATGTGAACTAAGTCAACTAAGTAAACAAAAAACAAAAAAGCACAACAGATGACAAAATCTAAAACGCACACACACACACACACACACACACACACACACACACACACACACACACACACACACACACACACAATTAAACATTTCAGCACTACTGTAATGTAAGGTTTTCCTTGATTGGTCTGAGTGACTCACACAGGCCCTGTAGGAGCATAGAGCAGCTGTTCTCTCCCTGGTCCCCAAAGGCACAGCGGGCCTCTGTCTGATACACCCGTGCCTCTAGGGGGCGGAAGAGTGCCGTGACCTGAGCCCCCTCGCCCGGCGCCAGCACCCCACTCTCTGGAGAGAGCTGAAACGGACCATCCACCTCCCAGCTGAAACCGGTGCGCAGCTTACTGGTAGTGGAGATAAAGAAAGAGAGAGAGAGAGATATGAAAGCTCACTACACATAAAACAAGTTTACACAAGAGAGGATTGGTGAGACCTTGCACATATATTTTTCTTTTAGCAAAGTGACACTAGCATACAAAATAGTATGTTTTTAACAACATGGCTGAAGTAAACAGGTGTGTGTCCATAGTATAGGTCCTATATTCAAAAACTGATTTCTTAAAAAGTGCTGGACTACGATCATAATTCAGAGACTACAGCAACATTTATCCACAGTGGCTCAGCGCACCTGGGATTGTGGAGGGTAAAGGTGGTCTGGGTGCTGTGGTGGGCAGCACAAGCAGGCAGCTGCACCTGCTCAGGAAGCTCCAGGCTGTGACGGGGTATGGTGGCCCGGAGGGACACTTGGAACGTGCCCTCTTTGCTCTGGAACTCAATTGTGTCCTGGTACTCACACTGACCAAGAGAAGTGGACAAACTGAGAATAAAAAAGCAACTCCATCTCTACATGCTCCCATGTCTCTGCAACTCCATCTCTACATGCTCCCATGTCTCTGCAATGTCTTACTATAGAATATAAAAATTCTAAAGATATAAAGATACTAACAGATGATAGATGATAAAGGCCTACAAACACAGCCGACAACACAATGGTGATTTATGGCAAGCGATCAACAAAATGGAATAGAATCTGTTGAAGTGAATGGGGCAACGCACACGACAAAGTCAGAACGACGGGGCGTCACATCACTCTAATCGGCCCTTTTCTGTTTTTCAGGGCGATTCTGATACGTCATAATAGAAAACAGCTTTCTGGTCAGTGTATTTCCATTGAATCGATGGGTGATCGAGTTGCCAGAATTCTCACTAATGCTCACCAATGATCACTAATTTTCACTAAATCCTCAGTTGCCTGAACACATTTCTTGAATCGATCTCCCTTTTGCCAAAACTTTAAAAAGTTTTCACATAGGCTATAAAACACAACTTGCAACAGACACAAATAGACTGTTTTTGCAAAACTCTAAACACATTCTCATGCAATAAGACACATTTTGCATTGTGATGCACACTGTAATGGTAGCCACAAGTGGCACAAGGTCAACACAAATAGAGCACAGATGTCATATGTTAAACACAACTACTCAAAATTGGTCACAATGTTTCAAATGATGTGACACAACCAATATAAGCTAGTTCAGAGTGTAAACAGGTTGCTGAACAGTGGAGGTTCATATCAACAAGGAACAAAAACTATCAGTGAGGCTTTCCGAGAACATTGTACTTTTACAGTACTAAAATGCCTGTCTTTTCCAGTATACAACTTTTCACAATTGCTAAAACACATTTTTTGAAACCTACCACCCTTTTCTCAAAACTGTAAACACAAATCCCCATTCTCAATACTTTATGTTTACTGGATTTACAGTAAATGTTGAATCCACTGAGTTATGAAATCTGTTTTGCTTTGTTTTGTTTTGTTTTTAAACAATGTATTGTAAACAATGAACATTTCTGGAGCTATATGAGCTGCCTGAACACTGTGTTTTTCATTTGTTCATGCACTGTCTAATGACTGCTCACTAGTGTTTTCATTTTGACTGCTTTGTGAGATGATCTGAAAACAGTGTTTGGTTTTGAACACACTGTTTTGAGGCAATTGTTCAGTTTTTTTGGGAATGTAGTTTGAGATTTGGGATTTGTGTTTATAGTTTAATATATAATATAACAACATCTACGTATTAACAATAACAAGTACTACTTATTAACTACTTATTATTCATTTCTATTCGGCCCTAAAGCCCTGGTCCTCTGGTCCTCACCCGCTCCAGTGGCCTGAAGGTGACGGGCATGGAGAAGGATGTGCCAGGACTCAGGGTGATGACCTTTGGGAAGAGCGTGGTGAAGGCCTTGGAGGCGGGGGGCCTGAAGCGTAGCCGCTGCAGCTTGCCGTGCACGTTCTTCAGGTAGAGGGTCTTGGTGAACTCGCCGCCCAGCTCCCAGCGCTCCCACACCAGCTCCACCAGGGTCTCCACGCCCAGAAAGCTGCTGCGCCTCTGGGACTCTGAGGGGGACTGGTGTGGGGCAGAGGCCTGCTGCTAAACACGCACACACCAAACACACACAGACACACCACAAACATACACACACACACACACACAAACACACACACACCGCACACATACACAGACCACACACACACACACACACACTTGGATGAATACACATAATGCACAGTAAACACACACAGTAGACACACACACACACACATGAAAGCCTCACAGACTAGAGACACCTTCCCCACACACACACACACACACACAAAAAGCACATACAAAATTGACATGTGACAATCCCCCTCCTGTACAAACACATACACTCAAACACACATACAAATACACACACTGTAATATGTCCACTCACTTAGTTTCAATTACATTTCTTAGAGATTTCAGGATACAGCCTAAAATACAAACTATATCTAATTAGTGCTGTCATTGCCACTGATATATTGATGCAATACCACATAACGCCTCTAGATGACCCAGCAGACTACACTAAGACCCTGATCTCAGAGCATAGAATGACAGTTCCTTTCTAACAACATCAAGTCATTTCCCAAATGTTTTAAACCAGATACCAGCTCCAACTCACCACACATTGACTATTCCACTCATCATCATGCAAGCTATAGAAATATGACCGACAGACATATTTGTTGCTATGCTATACGATGTACCAGTTTATTTTATTGTGTGGCTTCAAGTGAAATGAATGATGGACCAAAATGGAGGAGGAAGAAGAGAGGGATACTGGTAATTATGATGAAAATAATAATTAAGGATGATGAAGGCGATGGTGGTGGAATAGGCTAGGCCTATAGGCCTAAGCTAGATGGTGGCAAGAAAGACTTCTGTGTTAATCTATCACTTCACCTTGTTTCGCTTTCCATACTTGGTTGTTCTAGGCCAGTGCAAGGTGGGATTCAGGGGGTTCGCCGGAATGTCAGTCAGCATTGCTGTGGAATGAACAGATAACACAGTGGAAGTATTATCACAGGCCGACAACAACTTGACAGGTTTAGGATACGTGACAGGCTCGCTCGCTCAAACAGTCAGCTCACGTGGTAGGCTACAGACCAAACAGGAAACTGCTATAACGTGAAGGTAGGCTACTGAAAGATGTAAATGTGCTTTTGTGTCCCTGCCACTCATTTCCTTTACCTGCATTTCTATTAAGTTAAATATAATAGACATCATTATATTTAACACAGACATCTTTAACACTTCCCTGAAGCAAGCCATCGTCCCATCATGTTTCAAAGCTGCCACCATCATACCTGTGCCGAAGAAAACTGCTCCATCCTGCTTCAATGACTACCGCCCTGTGGCACTGACACCCATCATCATGAAGTGCTTTGAGCGGCTTGTCATGTCACATATCAAATCCATTCTCCCCCCCACCCTGGACCCCTTCCAGTTTGCATACCGAGCCAAGCGGTCTACAGAGGATGCAATCTGCTCTGCCCTCCACCCAGCCCTCACCCACCTGGAAAAAAGAGACTCATATGTGAGATTGCTGTTTATAGACTTCAGTTCTGCATTCAACACCATAATACCACAACAACTCATCAGCAAACTTGACAAACTGGGACTCAGCACCTACCTCTGCAACTGGCTACTGGACTTCCTCTGTCAGAGGCCTCAAGTAGTATGTGTTGGCAACAATACCTCAAGCAGCATCACACTGAGCACAGGGGCCCCCCAAGGCTGCGTGCTCAGTCCGCTGCTCTTCACCCTGCTGACGCATGACTGCACTGCAACCTACAGCAACAATCACATAGTGAAATTTGCTGACGACACAACTCTGGTGGGTCTCATCACCAAGGGCGACGAGACCCAATACAGGTTGGAGGTCGACCATCTGACCACGTGGTGCAGGGACAACAACCTCCTGCTGAACGTCAGCAAGACCAAAGAGATTGTTGTTGACTTCCGGAGAGGTCACACCCAACACCTGCCACTGACCATCGACGGTGCTGTGGTGGAGAGAGCGAGCAGCACCAAATTCCTGGGGGTGCACATCAGCGAAGACCTCTCCTGGACCACCAACACTGCATCACTGGCGAAGAGAGCTCAGCGCCGCCTGTACTTCCTGCGGAAACTCAGGCGAGCAAGTGCTCCACCAGCCATCATGACCACATTCTACCGAGGCACCATTGAGAGCATCCTCTCCAGCTGTATCGCTGTGTGGGGCGGAAGCTGCACTGAATACAACAGGAAAGCCCTGCAGCGCATAGTGAACACAGCTGGAAGGATTATTGGTGCTTCACTCCCCTCCCTGAAGGACATTTACACCACCCACCTCACCCGCAAGGCGACCAAAATTGTGAGTGATGCAAGTCACCCCGCTCACAATCTGTTCGATCTACTGCCCTCTGGGAAGAGGTACAGAAGCCTGCGCTCCCGCACTACCAGACTCACCAACAGCTTCATACACCAAGCTGTAAGGATGCTGAACTCTCTCCCTCCTCTCCCCACTCCACCCTCAGCTACATAACATCCTGGACATTGGACCCACAATGGCCGCGTGCACTACTCCACTTGCACACTTGCACACTTGTACACTTTACAACTTGTTGTTGTTGTCCTGAAAACACAAGACATCTGCTGCTCTTACATAACTTGCACCACTATGTCACTTTCTTTCTTACTTAGGTCAAACAGAACTACACAAGCCTTTTATTGGCCTGACTTTGCACTAGTATTTTATTGACTGTCTATGCACAATTTCAACCAAATTTTGCTGCTCTTATTTTTTTCATTATTATATGTGCCCTCTTATTTACTTACTTTTTTGTTTACTTGAATGTTATGTTTGTCTGTGGACTTAAATTGGTAAAATATGTCTTGTCTTCACCGTGGGATAGTGAGAAACGTAATTTCAATCTCTTTGTATGTCTGGAACATGTGAAGAAATTGACAATAAAGCTGACTTTGACTTTGACTTTAAGTGAATGCCTTGCGCCACTGAAACGTTACAGCAAAACGTGAAGCAGTACGATTATTCAAGCCGACGCCTCTACCTAAGTCTCGATCTAGACCAGGGGTCTCAAACTCAAATGAGCTGGGGGCCAATTCTGCCAACGTCATCTGATTGGAGGGCCGGCTATTTCTGAAAATGCAATGTTCTTTTTTTCAAATACCACACAAAACTGCAAACAGAAAGTGCAAGTGTTTTTATCTAGTTTTAGACACCTGTGCTAGCAACCTTAGCTTATAAATAAAATAATGATAAAATAAATATTAATACAAATTATAAAATAAATGAAAAACATAAAAACTGGTATGTGTGTGTGTTTCACACCAAATAAAAATATTTCCTCTCATAACTTTTTTAAACCTGGCAAACTAGGCATTAGGGTTGAGAAAGCAACACCATTGGATTTCTATATCAAAATTTCAAAAGGCCATGGCTTGAAAGTGGTCAGAGATAAAGTCCTACTGTAAATGTAAAAATCTTTGAGTAAAACAAAAGTTTATGAAGGGGGTAAATTTACCCATCTAATTTGTCACTGGATGGCAAGCACCTCAAATTATGCACCTTTCAGTAAATACTGGATGAACATATTTAAGCAGGTTTACTTTCCTTTTTTCATATTACCCACATAACAAATTAACAGGAAAACACCTAAGATGTATACCAACACCTAAGATGTTGTGGTTTAGTAATAGATTACTACAATATAGGCCTACAATAAAGTATTCTGGTCAAACAGTTCCTATCGCGGGTAATCTGCAGTACCCAGAAGTTCGCATCATATTGCGGGTGAATTTGTAGTTCTTTAGAGCCCTATTTCTACTAGCCCTGCTGTCTGTACCACATCCATTACGGACACTATCATCACGATTACCACTGTAACCTCCAAACTATGTTTGGCAGAGGGTCGAAACAAGCATGGTATGTATGCTTAGTGGACACCGTTCACAGACGCACCGTGACTATCACCGTCATAGACGATCGATCATAATCTCCAAAAGGATATTCTCCTTCAGAATTAGAATAGGTGAATAACATAGCTTACCTAAGACTTCACACGTGAACGTTTTTCAACATTTGGTGTAGGCCTATTTCTGCTTAATTTCTGCTTCAATTTCTGCAACACTATGGCCTGCATCGCTTCCGCGTCATTACAAATGCACGTCTTTGTGTTTCTCGCGTGTAATACAAGTATTTCCTGAAAACTTTGCGCAGCGATTTTGGGTTTGAATCAAGCTCTGGATGTCTTGCACATAGTGGAGCAGAGTAGGCCTACAAATGAGATTTGTCAGCGTACCTGGATCTATCGTCTAGCTTCTAGATAGGATTTGGCCCGCGGGCCGGGTGTTTGAGACCCCTGATCTAGACTATACCGTTAAGTGACAGAATTTTTATTAAACATGGGTCTAGTAAATGGGTTACGTTAACGTAGGCTACAACCCGCTTGTTGGCAATAATGTCGAGGTTACTCGAGCTTGACAAGTATGTTGAGACGCTAGTTCTTAGTGTGTAGTAGCAGCCTAATAACTGCAGATAATTAGTTCATCTGGAAAATGCGCGCTTGCCGCCTGTAACATCACTGACATAGAAGCTACACTGACAATTTAGCAGTAGGCTAACGTTATTTTTGACACAAAGTAGCCTGGCCTAAGTTAACTTTAAGCGACTCCATGCGGAATCTGGTGTTTGTAAATTTAACGTTAAGTTAACGTTTGTATGATTCTTGGTCGGTCTTACCTTGCTCAGAGTTTACATTAATAAATCAGTGAGTGAGTACAAATACAGATCATCCAAATCGTCTAGCCAGATTGTAGTGCCGATATTAAGTTTATAAAATGTGCCATTTCTCGTTTGGACAGCAACTTTGCGAGAGAAATGTTTCCACTACTCTCCATGGTAACGACAGGACCCGTAGAGGGACAATATTCACGACCACTTTTCGAAACCCTTTTTAATCAAACCTCTCTCCCTTGCAGCTTGACGGTCAGTGCTGCCAGCTGAAAGCACGGTTAATGACTGCGTATAAATATGCAGTTGTCAGCCTTACGGTAGAGAAATATTCCTCTCCATCTGCTCTCATATTTAATCACCGCCCTTACACTTCCCTTGGCTTAAAGTTCCACTTTTGGTCACTCGGGTAATTTTCTTTTTCACAAATTAAATGGATTTGTGACATCACCATAAGGTGCTGATTATTTTACTTCCCCTTCATTAACTTAATTATTTGACCATCAGTAAACCTGCCGGAGTAATTCATATTTGAAAGCTGCGGTCGTAAATAAGGGTCTCCATCTCGCTTATTAGCCCTATGCATCTTTCACACTGAGCGCTGGCTGCGTAGCTGGATTTCGGCTAGCACCAAATCCTTGTGAGGAGGTAGGAATTGGAAACGAATAAGCAAAATAACATATTATTTCTGTTGCTTAGCCTATATAAAATTATTAGGAGATGCAGACACAAAAACATCCAGTTACAATACAAGACAACTGCAAAATGCACAGATGCAGAAATGGCAAGGACAACACCTGGTTTAAGGACTTCAAAAATATTGCCCAAGCCACACTGTTTTTATTTGTCATTTAAGAAAATGCAGCATTTATTTGGCTAATGTATTTTCATTGCTATGTTTTTTTTTTGTTTTTTTTTATAGGCTATAGACAGTGACTAGTAATAATTACTATAATTTATTTAAAAGCCAATAAATTAAATATAATTTAAACAATTTAAATAACATTAAACAATGACACCACTAACATGACAAATGAGTAAGGAAAGAAATCCCATTTGTACAGTGCTTAAAGTAAACTCATTTTAAGTGACTTGCTTTTCTCAGACAGACAGACAGACAGACAGAAGACAGACAGAGATCTACAAGCATGGCTCTTTTGTTCAGATCAGTCCTCTAATAGTGATATGTAGGCCTATACATGGAACCAGGCCAGAATCATTCAATTGTAGCCTAACTGAATTACACTTGTGAATGGTACTAAGAATGTCTGCTATTTGGCATTACATTGCAATATCACTGCTATTTGGTATGTGCATTGGCACAGTTTATAATTTCCAAAAGATTATTTAAATACAAAAAAGGACCTTATTATTGTTGTTGTTGTGAACGGGTGGACTTGGGGATGACTTTGGGATTTTACTCAGTGAAGATGTAGTCTGTCATATCAAAATCCCATAATGTTGGGTTGGGTAATAACAGGGGAAAAAGAGAAGTTGAGCAGTCTTTAATAATGGTCCCCTCCTCCTGAATTCATAACAGGTAACAGTCTTTTTTTTTCTTCTTGTTTTTTCTTCTTTTTTCTTCAGTCCAAACCGCTGTAGAAGTGGCCTATACTGTACATACTGAGTGCATGGGGAGGTTTCAGTGGTCAGTCACCCAGAGTCAGGAATGTAATTCAGAAAGAGGAAGCTGAAGTGGCCGCATCCCGCTGATGCACACTTGAGCACTTGTGCACTTGAGCACTTGTGCACTTGCACTTCTGACAGTGCACCTCAAAGTACCACTTTTGTGAAGTATTAGAGTGGGCAACAGGGGTATAAAGAGGGAAGAGTGGGGTCAAAGAAGGAAAGCGGATTTGAGCACCATGCTCCGTGCCCTTCAATCACGTCACAAACAGTGGATACCTAAAGGTGCATTTCAAGGATGCAACAAGCATGGTTAACGGGACGGCCTCGATGTCACTTCCTCATAACGCCACGCCGGTCCTCCTGTCCACACTCAGCTCGTCCAGCTCGTCCTCGGAGTAGGAGCCGTGGGAGCTGTAGCTGAGCTCCGACGAGTGCTGCGAGAAGTCCACCTGACGGGGCGCCGCCACCCCCCGCATGCCCCCAGCCCCTCCTATTGCCCCCACGGAGGCCCGGAACCCCGTCTCCTCCTCCTCGGCCTCATCTTCCTCATCCTCCTCCTCCTCTTCCTCGCACTCCAGGTCCTCGTCATCGTCGTGGGCGCTGGAGCGACGGGTGTCGCCGGCGCCGCCAGGCTTACCGGACCGCTTGGACCCCAGGAGCCTGACCTCTGACCCCTGCTGGCCGGACTTGGCCTTGCGGCTTCGTTTCCACTTCATACGGCGGTTCTGGAACCAAATCTTCACCTGAGGAGGGAGGGAGGGATGGAGGTGTGGAGGGAGGGGTGGAGGGAGGGAGGTGTGGAGGGAGGGAGGGAGGTGTGGAGGTGTGGAGGGAGGGAGGGATGGAGGGAGGGAGGGAGGTGTGGAGGGAGGGATGGAGGGAGGGAGGGAGGGAGGGAGGGAGGTGTGCTTTAGAACATATATACACTATGTAATAGTGTGGGTATCATCACTGTTAGGTTATCATGTCTGCGTGCCAAGTACATCATATAGACCCTTTAAAACACATTCTAACACGTTCATGCCTGTACACTTCATCACAGTATTCCTTCTCCCTAAACATGTCTGTCTTCAGAGACAGATTAGCCATTATTCCAAATTATGTTTGACCTCTGAACCATATGGCAGACCTTCATGCTATTTCTGAACCATATGGCAGACCTTCATGCTATTTCAACATCTATTATGTTTTTCTCTCTTTCTCTGTAAATCACTTTGCTGTTCATTTCTTATTTCAAGGACATGACATTGCCAACTTCTAGACTTTGATGTATATCAAATAAGATCACTTAGGCCTTTCGCTCCAATGTGTAAAAAGTCTTTTTACAGTAATAATAAAACCTACAGTAGAAGTGAAGACCTGATTACATAGGGATGTGCTTTTCTCCCTCTCGGCTATACTCATGGCACCTATATAGCTCCCAGGCTGCTGATTACCTGTGTCTCCGTGAGCATGAGAGAGGTGGCCACCTCGAAGCGCTTGGGCCGAGACAGGTACTTGTTCAGCTTGAACTGGTTCTCCAGCTCCAGCAGCTGCTGGCTGGTGAAGGCCGTCCTGGGCCGCCGACACTTCCCCATCAGGCCTGCCTGCGGAGCTGAGGGCAAGAGAGGACAGCATGGAGGAGAAGAGATGAGAGAAGAAGAGATTAGGAGAAAATGGGGAAGAAAAAATATCAAATGAGAAGAGAGAACAGACAAGAAGAGAGGAGAAAAAAGAGAATGAGGATGTGTGAAGAGGGAATAAGAGGGATGAAAGAATGGGAGAAAAGATAACAAAAGACAAGCAAACAAGATGAGATGAGAATGATGAGGCACTGCGGCATGGAAACAACAAAGCAGAATGCTGCCTATGTCCCCTTCCCATCGATAATGATAACAGCTTTACTCCGCTTTACTGTTGATGACAGCACCGGACATATTACTCTGGCGTGGCCATAAAACTCAGGAGAGCGCCATTAACTTAATGAAAATTCAATAAAAGCGCACAGAGAACTTTATTGATGAAGTGAGGACTGGTTAAAGTGTTTCTTTATAGTTTTCTTTCTGACAAAGACAGTTTTAATAGAGCTGTCGTTTATGATTAAATAAAAAGGAAAGAAAATAAAACCCTTCCATTATAGCCAAGTTAGCAATAAACACTGATGCAATGACGAGACATTTTATTAAGGGCTTTCTGCTCAGTGTAAGTTCACCTCTTGTTATTGGAAAAATATAGGGAATTAATTTAGATGAAGTGTCCCAACTCTCTATTTTAAAATTAGCATCCCTTGCCCTTCTACGTTTTTTCCCTTCTCAAAACTGACTCGCAAAATCCAAAATATTATTTTAAAATGATTAAAATATGCCTAACGAAATTGACTTCAAACGAATGCATTAAACACAGACTAGGCTACTGGATACATCATAATTACCCACGAACTTGCAGGTAGCCTATAACGGGAATTAACGGGAGGTATATAGGCCTATATGTATCGCGCCTATGTATTCATCTTTCTGCTATTTCATTTAACCCATTCCACAAGTCTATCACTGAAGTATATATATATTTAATTGATATCCGACCTTTTAACAAAATAAGTAGGGTAGTCTCTCCAGAAACTGCACACAATATAAACATGTCAATAAACAATCGTAAACAATTGTAGCCTATATATCCCTTCTCACATGCTAAACTCTAGCCCCGACATTTCAACAAACTCTTCTCATTAGGGATTATTTTACCACTGTAGTCTGCGAGACGTGGCATCATCATCCCCGCCCGGATCCAGTGCTCCAGCGGAAACCCACCAGCCATAGCGGCCGCCTTCAAGTGCGCCTCAGGGTATGGCATATGCGGGAAGCCCGAGTAGGAGAACGCTGGATGCTGAGCCCCAAGAGCGGCGAGGGAGTACATGGGTGCCGGGTACATCCCTGGTATGGTAGTTTGGGACAGTGAAGTAATTCCCGGGGTGGAGATGTTCAAAAGGCCCGGTTTGGGGATAATTCCGGTTTGGATTGGGATGATTCCGGTTGTCCCGCGGGGAGATGTTTCTGTCTGTCTGCATGCCACTGCTCTGCCCTCCATGCTGTCCCCGCAGTGGGTCGGTGAGCCCGTGTGGCTGAACGGCCGTGATTCCGCTCCCAACAGGGCATCGATGCGAAAGTTCTTAGACTTGTCCATGGTCATAAGTGTGAAGGTTTTCAACTCAATGAGGGCAACTGGAACCTGAGATGACTCAGAGCACGTTCTCATTTAGTATTGCTTTGCAGCCAGCAATACTTTTATATTAAAGTGAAATTAAAATTCGAAATTCGAACAAATATTTGCATCCAGAAAATGGTCAGTAAAATTGCGCAAATTTGTAAATCAAGTCTGCCTACTTAATCTGATCAAATCGCTGCATACCCGACCTTTTTTTTCGAAATCTGTTTGGCTATTACGCTTCAGCTTGTGCCGTATTTGCCTTGCAATGCTCTTTAACATTTAGTGTGACTTGACGTGGTCCCTTTGTCCCTCTCTATGCTTACTGACAGCTTCAAGTGCCGCCAACAACTTTTTGACGCACTTCTCCGTGCTCCTACAGGGCGGCTCTCTGATTGGTCACAGCTCCTCCACCGAGAGAGGTCGGCGTAGTCAAAAGCTTTCTAATTAACTAATTACACTCATATTTACTCCGCCTCTCTCTCTCTCTTCTCTCTCTCTCTGTATCTTGCCATTGGCACCCAGACTGATCCCAAAAGCTTAAACAAATTATTGTGCAATAAGAGCACACATGCAGTCGCACGTAGACATGTCTAAATGTTAGACAGACTATTCATGATTGTTTTAGGGAAACGTGTCACATCTACTGAGCGCGTCAGAGGCTTTTCGTCCTTCACAACAAAGGCTCTAGTGAGCCGATGTAAGTATAGCAACACCGATAGATCCTGATCTGTAAAGGCTAAACAAATGCCCTTCGTGTGTTTAACAAATAAATCTGGTTTTATTAATATATTTCCCAGGCATTTCTGTATTTTTTACCTGCTTATGTTCTTGTTTGACCACAGCAACATTGGACTTGTTTAGATTGGAGACGGCTCTTATTTTGCATTTAAAAACACTCATCAATACAACAAGTAAAACCACAATAAAACAATTCCTAACTTGTAACTAACTGCTGTATATTACAGTTATGTTATTCGGGGGGATTAAACAACTCTTTGACCAAAATATAGAAAATGGCTTATTTGACTATGGTGCTGTGTCAGACTATGCTCTTTTGCTATTTTTCAATGAGTAACTGTTAAAGAATTGTTTTAAAACACTTGTTTTGTTAACCCTGTCACTACTAAAGAAAATATTACATTTTTTGGAGTGCAGCCATTTTCATTATTTTGTAGTATTGCAAGTGTAGCACACCTGTTGCACAAGAAAAGGTAGAGTGTGGTGTTTTCGTGTAGCCTAAAGTTGAAGAATTGTCTTTGAATTGTATCTGAATGGGCATTTCTCTCTCTCTCTCTGACAGACAAACAGACATTTATCTCTCTCTCTCTCTCTGACAGACAAACAGACATTTCTCTCTCTCTCTCTCTCTTGCTCTTTTCCTCTCTCTCTCTTTCTCTCTCACACACACTGTATACACACACACACACACACACACACACACACACACACACACACACAGTAGACACTCAAACACACACGCCTTTACAAAAATACCAAACCACACACCAAAAGGCCTACTGTTCTGCATGACCTTGGTCTGGTGTAGTGATTGACAGCGTGGCCTTTTCCTCCCCAGCAGTGGACAGGTGCAGTGACCATTGCAATTTCTCACATACAGCAGGCAGCCCTCCAAATGACCCTCAATTACTTATCACACATACACACATTAACACAATTGCTCAAAAAACAGAACTAGTACAGGTCTTTACACACACGCACACACATCAAACTATTCAAGCAACAAAGCCTTATGACTCAATATCTATTATAATCTATAATCTATTAAACACCTCATATAAATGATATCAGAACATCAAAGAACAAACTTGTTGCATGTCTGTTATTTGCTAATTATCACAGGGTGTACATAATATATCTGAGATGTATGATAATAAAATCCAGATAATAAAAGATAGATATTTTTTTCCGACAGCAATTGTTTTCCATGATAGTCATTACAATAGCTTTGGTTCAATCCGGTTGAAGATGAGTTTGCGCTCCTAGCAGATGAGGAAGAGTAGCCAAAGCATGATCCGTACAGCTCTTATTGAAAGCATTCAACTGATGAAGGTTTTAAAGTGTAATTTCATACAAGAATCAATAAAAGTCAGGAAAAATAACTAAAATGTTAAATAAAAACGAAAGGTGGAAATATAAATAAAAGCTGAATATGGTCAGTACATTTTAACATTCACCGTGTTGCTACTATGAATTCCAGATACATTTTACATACTAGTGTAAGAATAAGTGCTATTATACAGTACATACTAGTGTAAGAATTAGTGCTATTTTACATACTAGTGTAAGAAAAAGTGCTATTTTAAATGATAACTGCAATAGATTTTCCTTCACAAGTTGACTGAGCCAGATCACACTTTTCCATGCCAAGACCTTCAGA
The DNA here is from genome assembly GCF_018492685.1 of Alosa sapidissima. Taxonomy (NCBI): domain Eukaryota; kingdom Metazoa; phylum Chordata; class Actinopteri; order Clupeiformes; family Clupeidae; genus Alosa; species Alosa sapidissima. Next base: position 1,976,259 of record NC_055958.1, on the reverse strand, counting down.
CTTGCTCTAATATCAGTTTTATTACAAAGACAGAGAACATGTATTGCCATATCACAGTCAATGATTAACAAACACACCCCTGAAGAGAGGTTATTCCCATACGGAACTCTGCTCACTCATTTAATTGTTTTACACACAATATTTTATACTGTGTGCTGGCGTGTGTGAACACAGGTCACACACACAAGGAGAAAGTGAGATATTATCCCTTTAGGTGAAGCATCTAACAAACACACGGTGGCATATCATAGTATGCTGGGTAATTGAGGAAATTATTTCAAATATATTACAGTGCAAAGTGCAAACATTGTTTTCAGATTGTCTTTATGAAAACTGTCACTTTATATCTATACCAGCCAATAAACCATTTCCTTTGACCATCATGCTAGGCGGCATAATTGAATTTCCACCCTCTAATCAGATTGATAACAGTTTAATTGGCCATGATTATTACCATGGCAAAACGTCAGTTACAAAACAGCGGCAGCTATCATGCCTCTTCAACTAGAAAACACTACGTTGTTGTTTTTTATGTCTTTCTGAGGCTAATGTGCCAATCTCTACATGCAATTCAGCCTCGTCAAGAGCCTTGACTGTAATCTGAAACAGATCTTTAGGCGATCTAGAGGTTCTTTAACAGGTAACTGCTCACTTCACGCGGCGCCCAGAACAAAGCCTCCATTGTCTGTGTCTGCAGATAAGAGGGACAGTGAACAGCTAATCTCACACTCAGCAGCAGATAATAACTCACCCTGCAATTCAGGACTCTCGCTCCAGACTGGACATACAAGGTCGACAGCTGGGGACATTAATTGCTCCCTTCACAAACAGATAAGATGACACATATTGTCCCACGCACATACACTTATCGCTGACGGTCTCATTATAACTATATTAAATGTGTGTGAGGGGAATGTTATTATTGTCACTCTAATAGGAAGGGGCTGCATGGCACAAATAAACTGGTGAACTGTAACATATGCCAATTAGTCGCCAGAATGATTTTGAAATTGTGAACTGATTATGCACTCTTTTTATGTGATGATACAGTGAGAATCAGAGTGAAAGATTGTGTGTGTGTGTGTGTGTGTGTGTGTGTGTGTGTGTGTGTGTGTGTGTATGTGTGTCCTAAACTAAAGAGAATGATAACCACTCCTGTGAAACGATGTGTGTACAAGAGAGAGAGAGATGCACAGATGCTCAGCAGGTCCTAAGTGGTCCCCCTCCTTCTTCTCTCCTTTCCTCTGAAGAGAGAGAGAGAGAGAGAGAGAGAGAGAGAGAGAGAGAGAGAGAATAAAGAGCTGTGGCATTCAGCACACTGTAAAAGACCCATTCACTGGAGGGCTATTCACACACAAATGCCCCGCTGTGACACGAGTTGCCCCAGCCTTCGCCGTCTGACCTCGATTAGCCCCCGCAATTGCACGTCTCACCACCCACTTCACTGGTCAGCTCTGGGGCATATCTGCCAGTCCTTTGGTCCAGAGGTCTCTTTTTGTGTTGAATTCAATCACTCAGTGTAAGATCTATGGTGTTCAATGTTATTTACCATGCTATACAAACCAATTATTTCTGTATGCAAAATAAAAAAAAACAGTTTGGAGGATATTGTTTTAAATGCAATGGCTTTTCAGAGCAAGGGTGCACAGGAAGCTCCTCTTAGGATCTGTTGCAGGCTCTTTTCAGTGGATTTTTTGTGGGTCGTCAGGGGAAGCATGGTATGCCCTTTCTCCACATCCTAATGTTAAGCCTTACATGAGTTTCAAAATGAATCAAAGTGGAACAAAATAAGTCAGAACCCTTTTCGATGTGTCAGGCCGCAAACCACAGATCGCCCTTGCCGTCTTTATGATTTTATAACCTCCATCTCAAGTTTATTATGAGAATGTCACCTTCTGTCCTCTCTACTATGTTCACACCCTACACACACACACAAACACACACACACACACACACACACACACACACACACACACAGAGTCACCCTCAACATGCACGCATAGAGCAGGCCTCACTGACACAAAAACCTCAACCTTTTTATATCTTATCCTCAATGTTATTCATACATTGTATGGGCGCCATTGTTGCGGCCGTGTCACCCCTTGTTAAACCAGGGGGGTGGGGAAGTGAAAACTTCCTGGGCTAACTGCAAGGCTGGGCTGGGCTGGGCTGGGCTGGGAAGAGAGGGGGGAATGGCTTGATTAATGATGGCCGCCAAAGTCAGACGTCAGCACAAAGAAAGAGGGAAGGCGGGAGGTGTGTGTGTTGCCGTTGTTGGATAATTAGCAGGGTTGACATATCCCACTGACCGTCTGTGTGTGTGTGTGTGTGTGTGTGTGTGTGTGTCAGAAGCAGACACACGTACGGCATGTCACACACACAAAGGCAGGGCCCTGAGTGGATAATTGGGGAGGGTAGAGTGGAGGCTAACATCTGTTGCTCTGGGCTAAATTCACGCGGCTGGATCGGCGTGCTTGTATGAGGTGGGAGGGGGACGCTACATGCTATCATCGTGGGTGGTATACACGATCTGCTCTGCTCGCTCTCTCCCTCTCTCTCTCTCACACTTGCACTCACACACACACACACACACACACACACACACCCACACACACACACACACACACACACACACACACACACATGGTCAGCAGACAACAGATGGATAATCAGTGATTTTTGGTGCTGGAATGTCTTCCACAATGGCTATGTTTGACTTGACTGAATAATATCCACAAACAAAAACAAGTGAAGAACAAAATCCACAATGGCTATGTTTGACTTGACTGAATAATATTTATGATTCAGACACCACACTACAATTGGAATGCCAACAAGCTTGAATTTCCCCTTGGGGATCAATAAAGTATCTATCTATCTATCTATCTAAGCTAACAGCAAGCTACTATGTACAACATAACAATTCTGAATTATTTCAACAGATTTATCTTGACTGACTGATAAGCCATGAGGTGGTCAACAAGAAGCAATTTGTAAGTCAGACAAATGTCAGTCCACATTTTACTCATTCACATGTGCTTTTAGCCATCCCAAACCCATTCCCAAAACCGTATTTTACTTGTTAACATAATATTCAGTCTAGTTAATTAGCTTACATATATGCAGTGCGAAATGGCCAGTATACTTTTTATTTTATTTTGCAGGACATAAAATACATGTCTGGTGATGAAGCATTTATGAAATGAGAGACTGCTCCTCCAGCTATCTTAAGTGTGTGTGTGCATGTGTGCGTGTGTGTGTGTGTGTGTGTGTGCACGCAGGCACATGTATGACAAATCAACTGACCCTAATCATAATCTTCTTGGCCACCTGAGGCAGTCCAAAAATGTATCCAATCTCTTCTTTATCGTTGGTCCTTAACACGGTGCCTCTGTGCGTGTCTGAACCCTTTACTTCGGTGAGAACGACACATTAAACATGACAGTTCAATTAGGCCTGCCGCTGTGACCTCCGTCACCTGCCCCTAAGTCTGCATCCAGCAACTCCTCCCACCAATAGAGTTTGTCTTTTTTAATCAGGTAGGCTGAAAAAGAGAGAGAGAGGGAAAAAGAGAGAGAGATGGATAAATACTGTGAGTCATCACCATCACCTCACCTCTCTTTCTCTCCCTCTCCCTCCCTCCATCTCTTTCTCTCTATCTCTCTCTCTCTCTGTTTCTCTATTGTTTATCAGCAAGCAAGGTCATTCGGTGAAATATTGCGCATGGTAATGAGATTCACTCTTAAAGAATCACTATATTAGTCTGGTGCAGTGAGGGCCTCTGTGTCGTTAAAATTTAATATTTGCTTTGCAAATGCGAGGCAATTTTCTGAGTGCCTCCGTCAACCCCCCCTCTCCTCCACCCAACCCCCCACCCTCCCCAAGTGGAGCTGTCAGGTGTATTTAAATGACCCCCGCAGGGCTGATCTATGGGTTTGAACCCGGGGGGCAGGCAGAGTAAAGAGTCAGGGAGACACCTTTAGCGAATGCTGAGGGATTTAACCGCTGTATTTATAGAGGCCGCATCGGTCTCGCCGCATTTTCCATTGCCTCAAAGTCTCTGGCACTTGGATCATGTCCATCCACCCATGACATGAAGAATCTCATTCATATGGGAGAGAGTGAAACTGAGAGAGAGAGAGAGAGAGAGACAAAGAGAGAGAGAGAGAAAGGGATTAAGCTATTTATTTCAGAAGATGCTGGAAATGTCAACACCCTCTGTTGTGTGTTGTGTCAGTCATATCTCATATCTCATATCTCATTCAGAGCACGTCGCCACATGCATTTGTGCTGGGGCACTTCCCAGCACCGAGGCCCTGGAACGGAGTGTTTCTCTGCATCTGTCAGGAGTAAACGGGGCTGACATCTTATTTAGGAAATGCCCCCTCGTCAGTTGTCCCAGCCACAGAGAAAGAGCAGGATTTAGCAATCCTATAATTGGTCGTTCTCATCACGGCCTCTGATGGGGGGGGGGGGGGGGGGGCAAACATGACATTTCATTCACTAATTAGAACCCCCACCGCCTCTTCTTATCCTCCCTCTCTCTCTCCCTCTCTCTCCCTCTCTCCCTCTCTCTCTCTCCCTCTCTCTCTCTCTCTCCCTCTCTCCCTCTCTCTCACACTCACACACTCACACACACACACACACACACACACTCTCTCCCACCAGCTCGCCCTACCCAACAGTGGAGACAATGCAGCATTATGTTAATAAATTGTTCCATTAGTGTGCGTCGTGTGGTGGGGCTGGGCCGGACGCCTGGGGATGTAAATGGCGTAGCGACCGGACTTTAATTAAGACCTGGTGATTTACGGCCCAGCAGACTCGACAGGGTCAGCCCACGTCAGGAGTCACATCTGGGAAGGTCATTGGAGAGGATGCTGATGACTGTTTTACCCCATACAAATATGTAGACATCATACCTGTCAACATTGAGATTTTAGAATCGGGTTCTAACCCATGTGTGTGGGGGAGACTGAGGTAGCCAGACGCTTCTTTAAGCGGCTCCTTAAACAAGTGTGGATAAGAGTAATTTTCTCTTGTGTCAAGTCGACAGATGTCTCTTAAAGCTGCCTCGCGGTCAATTAGGGGGCCAAGGGGCTACTCTAGTAGATAAGAGAGCCATGTTTGGACATCTCTCAATTAGCTTTGTGTGGGGCAACCCCACGGAGGGAGGGGAGAGGGGGAGAAGGAGAAGAGGGGGAAAGAGGGTACATCGTGAACACACAGCCTGAAGAGGGAGTCAGCCTGCCAACACACACACACACACACAGAAACATACACACACACACACACACACACACACACACACACACACACACACACACAGACACACACACACACACACACACACACACACACACACAGCCTGAAGAGGGAGTCAGCCTGCCAACACACACACACACACACACAGAAACATACACACACACACACACACACACACACACACACACACACACACAGACACACACACACCCACACACACACACACACACACACACACACACACACACACACACAGCCTGAAGAGAGAGTCAGCCTGCCAACACACACACACACACACAGAAACACACACACACACACACACACACACGCACACACAGACACACACACACACACACACACACACACACACAGAGAGAGAGAGAGAGAAACATACACACACAAACAAACAAACACACGCACACACACACACACACAGAGAGAGAGAGAGAGAAACATACACACACAAACAAACAAACACACACACACACACACACACACACACACACACACACACACACACACACACACACACACAGAAACATACACACACACACAGGCCAAGAGACAAGTCATAAACCAGCCAAACAGCCAGTGCCCAGTGCCACTTGTGGTAATTGAACTAATTAGCCAACGATACCCACTCCATTTAAGGCCCTTTCACACTGGCAAAATCGCCATGATTTTATGTACCAGAATCGCGGAACGACTGTCCCTTTCACATAGACCGAGGCGGAACGGCGGGACAAAGTGTCTCGCCAAATTTACTACCAAGCCCCCTAGACATTTTGCCGAGTTTTTTCGTTCCGCCACCAGTGTGAATGGGTCAAGGCGGAAAGGGGAATCTGGGCAGGCATTTCAAATTAATCTAACTGATCAAAAGCAGCAATCGCAGAGACAGCACATTATGTCAGCCATTATAGCCAGCAGCCAGACCAATGGATACCTTGTCTTAGCTGAATTACTGAAGCTAAGCAGGTGTGGGCCTGGTTAGTACTTAGATGGGAGACCTCCTTGGAAAGCTAGGTTGCTGCTGGAAGTGGTGTTGGTGGGTGGCCAGTAGGTGGCACTCTTCCCTCTGGCCAAAAAAGATCGATCCCAATGCCCCAGTGCCGTGACGGGGACACTGCACTGTAGGAGATGCCGTCCTTCGGATGAGACGTTAAACCGAGGTCCTGACTCCCTGTGGTCATTAAAGATCCCATGGCACTTATCGCAAAGAGTAGGGGGTTCCCCGGTGTCCTGGCTAAATTCCCAACCTGGCTCATTCAATCTGGCCCCCTAATCATCCTCCACTGTAATTGGCTCATTCACTCCCTCACTCTCCACCTCAAGCTGGTGTGTGGTGAGCGTTCTGGCGCATAATGGCTGCCGTGCATCACCCAGGTGGGTGCTACACATTGGTGGTGGTTACTAGTGAGGTCCCCCCATGTGATGCGCTTTGAGTATCGAGAAAAGCGCTATATAAATGTAATGTGTTGTTGTTGTTGTTGTATGTCAATCTATAGACCCTTTCAAGAGAGTTCCATTATCAGCATCATAGTTGGCCCCACAAGACTTCCCTTTTAACATTCCATATGCTATCTTAATGCAGGCCCAATTTCTTCTTCCATATGTTATCTTAATTGGGGCCCAAATAGAATGTTCAAGCATTGTTTTTGTTTACCTTGTTGAAAGGGTCTATAAATTCACAAAGTCTCCAGTCATTCAATGCCTGCTAGAGTTGACTGTAGCTTGGAATGCAATCAGTTGCCATAATAGGCTATCTTAAAATCCAGCGACAAAACAAAGCATGAACTCACTAGCGTCTGATTGTAATGCTTATCTAGGCGATATTTGTAACATTTATTTTGTATTTGGCCTGTTATAAAATCATGTAGACTTATTGAACAATTGAAACACATTAGGAAGCGCAAAGTTGGAGACATGCATAAAGACATTGCTGCAAATTTAAAACCGGATTACTCTGGAATGGCTAACTGTGCAGTGGAATGCTTTACACCTTTATGTTCGGTAAAGTCTGTTGTTTATTCTGATATATGGTTTGTCATGTGTTGAGGGAAAGTTCGCTAAGTATTCCACCAAGATGAATGGGTAGGGAGACGGGCGCAAAAAAATATGATTAAATTAAAGTTACTTTTCTCGCGAACCGTTTACCACAACAACTAACCACTAACATCGTTTAAAGGCTGAGAAAAAGCTTTTTCGTGTGATAGCCTACATGTGATGAATAAGCTACTTCGCAAGTAGTTCAGCAAATTTGGGGGGCACAGAAATACTTTTACAGAGCAGCAGTTCTGGCCATATCGGCTCTGGCTCATGTTGTACTGCTTTAAATGCATTATCGCTTCACTACCCAACACGCGAACAAGAAAGAAAAGAAAAAAGAAACCAATGTGCTTATGTCGCGATTTCCGATAGGCCCAGGCCTAGAGAAAAGACAGCTATGGTAACCTAACAATTAGGATTTGCTTTGCCTACACTGCTGTTTGGTTGTCCCAAACTTTGAGACGATACTCACATTAACTAAATCTTATCAACCCGAACTGCGATGTTGAGTGACAGGATGCAATGCCTAATAATCTCACTGCCTTCGGCATAACTGCTAACAGTGCGCCTAGGCCTACTGTTAAACACCTGAAAAATATTAAGCTGCTGATTTCTTTTCATGACGAGCACTAGGCCTACGCTTGAATGATTTATGACTGAATGGAACGTTGCGTTTTTAAAGAACTGCTTATCACGTCGTGTGACAAAGTTTACATTAATCATTATCTTCTAATGTATCTTTATGTTGAGATGTCCAAGCGAAGCATGTTTCAATTAAGACAGTACACAAGCTATTTTTATTGTTGTAATATTGAACGATTTCATGAATAAATTGTGTTACATGTACGGCCAAGGCAAGGGGCAACTCTTCTCTTCAATTTCCCTTCCAAATTACGTTTTATTGTCTGAAGACATCGCAAGAATTTAACATTCTAACAGCAACAGCAAAGCAAATGCAAGCTAACAAAAGTGCAGTCGGTTCTCCCGCCATGGTTTTTGAAATCACACCTGCTGTATCTGAAGGCCCACGCACATAAGGCCTACGACTATCACTCTACACGCCCCCTGTTGCACATCACAATTTAATTTACTATAGCTGATCCTGCCTTCTGGCTCCCCAAAATGCCGCATCATGTGAACAGATCAGCAGGCCGGCAAATTTTCACCTCGCTTTCAGACACAAAACGACGGCAAAAAGACGTCCCCTCTTCCCGCAAATTTAGCGTGATCTCTGTGTGAAAAGGCCTTTAGACTCACATCTGGTGGCTTCCCTGGAGAAACACACACAACTACAAAAAGACCAATCCAGCCCAGATCAAGGCCCAAATCATATTGGCAGAATGTAAATGTCTGGACCTGTGGCTCCTCTCATACTGACCTGTGTAAAACACATTATAAGTATACAGTAAGCTTACATTAAGCACTTAAATTATTCATACGTTAAAAAGCACCTGCTAATTACAATACCCATAAACATATTGACCCAGCTTGTGCTCCCTGCAAGAAATCAAATGCTTGATGAATGGTTGTGTCTCACTGCACTATTTTCTTCTGTTAAGACTTTCTATTCATGAGGTTACGTGGGTGATAGTTGAATAAAACAACAACTCTGAGTTGTATCCAATAGTGTGGATTCCTGATGCCCTTTCATGGTAACATAACACCAAGCAACAGGGTCACGTTAGGTGAACGGTTGTCTTTACATTCCTAAACTTGACACTTTCATCCCAAAAGACAAACTGCTGAACCACAATAGCACGTACCGCAGCAGTAGCTGACAGCACTCCGCAAGCATATAGGAGGAAACAGCTAGAAAATTGTCCACACAAAAGAGATTAATTCCCTCTGATTAATTATCACGGACTGCCCAAGCTTGCTTAAGAGTGAAAGTTCCTTGAGCCTGCCGGACGTTATGAAAGTGAAGTCAGGGGGAACGGGTTCCTGTCTCTTTTGTTGCGCTGACCGTCATTTAGCCCGGCTTTGTCCTGTTCCTTTCACAGCGCTCAAGAGGGGATTTATTCCTATTCAAACGCATGCATCCCAGGCTATGCACATTATTTGATTAGTGGCTGCTGGTGGTTTATGAAATGATTCAACTTTCACTTCACTGGCAGACGGCACTGGAGGAAGACATGTGTGTATGTGTGTGTGTGTGTGTGTGTGTGTGTGTGTGTGCACGCGCGTGTGTGTGTGTGTGTGTGTGTGCGTGTGTGTGTGTTTGTGTGTGTGTGTATGAAGTGGGTTTGCCCTCTGTTGAAACACTTTCCGCAATAGGTTTGCATTAAAGCTGCAGGTAATACATCTTCGGGAAGTCAAGGATCAGATGACATGTTATCATAACCCCTTTACCAGGCCATTACAAGTACGAGACTCGTGTGATTGGCTCACTATGTTTCCAACGTCACCATGTTCCCAAGTTCTTTTTTTTTAATTAAAATGTCAATGTTTGAGCTCAACGTATTAAACAACTGAACAAAACAGGTTGTTGCTTCCAAATAGATGGCTGTGCCCTGGAATTTCTCACATGCACCTGCAAAAGGGCTACGGTTTCCCTGGCCAATCTCTCTCGGCCTTTGGCTGAACTTTCTCTCGTGACGGTGGGCCGGCGATAAGACTCCTGTCGGGGAACGGCGCTTAAATGGGCCTGTAATGATGTGTGGATCACTCCTGCTTATCCGCGTTATCGCCACAGCCTACGACTTCCCTCCCAGCACCTCCAGCCAGCCACAGCTGCACAGAGACCCAACAGTTCCCGCCATCGGCTACCGGGACTGGACGGACATGGTGATATTGATTAGCTCAAAGCTGATATCTCCTCACCCGTCCTTGAACTGAGAGAGTGAGTGGGTGTGGGTGTGAGTGTGTGAGCATGTCGATCCTGTGCGATGAAGAATGCCACTGGTGAATGAACTGGTGTGCTCAGTACAAACGAAAAAAAAATGGAAAAAGAAAATTAAAAACGAGTTGAAAAGATATGTTTCGCAACGGAAGAAAACCAAATGACTTTTTTCAAAAGATTATTTGGGTTCGGTGGATGCCCTGTGGGAAGGACTATACATTCTTATGTCTCTCTGCAAACACAAATTTGTCAAACCCAGTATGCAACCACAGTCCCTGGACTGACTGAGATCTGAGATCATCTGAGATGTATCAGTGTTCTGTTTTCCTTCATTAAACTGTGACAAATGGTACTTTTTTTTAGATTAACACAACATAGTCTTTCACTCAGACTTACTTTCCGGACTATCAGTCAATTCTGTTCATAAAATTAAGACCAGGGGCTTGAAATCATGGATTTCATTCAACCAAAGCACACTCAAAACGGTGCTTTGAAAGGAAAAAATGTGGATCCTTTTTTCTGTGCCCTCTACCTCCCGTTGAAGATAAACGATAATAAATAAGAAGAGGCCGCTCTTGCTGACGCACGTGTCCCGGTGACAGTGACGGCCCAGGAGGTGCTGTGCTTAATCAATGTGAGGGGTCTGTCAGCACTCTATTTCAGCCAAATGAAACAGGTTTACGGTAAGCAAGCTCTCTCAGGGTGGGGCGGGGTGGACAGAAAAGTGTGTCTTCAAATGTGACTGTATGAGAGAGAGAGAAAGGCTATGCAACAGTGAGGGAATGAGGAAATGAAAAAGGAAAAACAGAGAGAGAGAGAGAGAGAGAGAGAGAGAAAGAGAGAGAGAGAAAGAGAGAGAGAAAGAGAGAGAGAGAGGATGTGTGTGTGAGAGAGTGAGAAAAACAAGCATGTTTGGGTTTCTCTCTCTCTCTCTTGCTCTTTCCATCTCTCTCTCTCTTACACACATACACACACACTGTGACAGAGAGAGAGAGAGAGAGAGAGAGAGAGAGAGAGAGAGAGAGAGAGTGACAGAGCATTAGATTTCATGGCTGATTATTTAAAGAGCCTCCTTATGCAGATGGTTAAACAGCCCTCCCTCCCTCCTTCTCTCTCCCTCCCTCTCTCTCCCTCTCCCTCCTTCTCTCTCCCTCCCTCCTTCTCTCTCCCTCCTTCTCTCCCTCCCTCCTCTCTCTCTACTCTGCTCTGCTCCCCTCTGCCTCTATTGACATGGTAATGGGTACAAATTGATGAAGACATTTCAGTCACTCGCTGACAAGTCCGTGACACAATGCACAAAGACTTCACCACCCACCAACAACCATTAATCACACCCTACTTTACACATGCACACACACACATACACACACACATCCCACTGTTCAAGGCTGTGTTTAATCAGCTAATTCTCAGCCTGTGCCTGACACATTGTCCGTTGGCCAGATCGCCATGGCAAGCGAGCGTAATCTCATCATCTCCTGGCCTTGATCAAAGCTAATGTTGTCCTGATCCACCAATTAGGGCCAATCAAAACACCGCCTCAACGAGCTTGCTGACCACTGTTTCTTGAGCCATCAAGGGTGGAAGCTTAGTGTGTGTGTGTGTGTGTGTGTGTGTGTGTGTGTGTGTGTGTGTGTGTGTGTGTGTGTGTGTGTGTGCATAAAAAGGTTGTAGATGTGGTGGTACATGTATAGTTTCATGCTTGGATTGAGGGATTGAGTGTTTGCTTTTTTCTACCCTGGAATGTCAATGAATCCTGGTGTTGAAACAGACCGAGGAACGAAGTATTGATAAAGAAATCCCAAAGATGTTAAATCAAGCACTATGAAACTGGAGCTCATAGCATAGGCCTGCTAATGGTCTCACTAAATTAAGTAGCTCTCCCCTCCACCTTCTACGATCACCCAATATCGTTTTGCACACAAAACACTTGGATATGTAGATTTATTAGCATGTTCACCCCAGGTTTATTGGCAAGCCACTTACAGCGGGTCCAAAGGAAATAAAAATATATTGATTCCACCCCAAAATAGTTACCGTTAAGGCACCTACAACACACTTTCATTTAATCACTCAGAGCTATAGATGTAAACTGTCTCCTGACCCGCGTATATATATGGAGATAAAGTACTCACCTTTGAGGAGCGACGTGGATGAAAAGCAGTAACAAATCAATCCGATCAATGCAATCATCTAACGGCACTGTGACACCTGAGGGAAATTGTGAGGGAAATTTGGTCTCTGCATTTATGAGGGGGAGCAGGTTCACAGAAGAGAACTTCTGACGGCAAATTTGAGGAAAAGTTGGTAAACCACCCTTCTTATCTAATTTGAGGGTGCTGATTCTGAATATTTTGTTTACCAAGCTCAATTCTGAGTTCTAAGCCGCATAATCAGCATTTTAACATAAAATAGCGATTTTTTCCCTAAATTGGGTTGATTTTAAAAGTAATCACTAAAACCAAATAAAAGCGTTCTCTAAATACATGTTTAAGCATTAAAGAAGCCATACTATAGTTTGTTAACATATTTAAAGGGAACATGATTACAGTTTACATGTAATAAACTCGGAAATTCTAATCAAAACACAACCATATTTTTATTGCTAACATAGTGAGTCACTCATGTGGTGTTTAATGCATTTCATCACAATAACAAGTTGCACTTCTAGTAACACTGGATTTGGTATGTGTGCTTGCCTCCATACTAGAGCTTGATAATGTGCTCTTCTAATATGCCATTGAGCAGCATCACTTGTTGGTGGTCGAGCCTCCGATCCTCGACATCTAGAAAACAGAGTGGCTCTGGCATAGTGTTGTCACGATACCAAAATTATGACTTTGATACAATACCTGCCATCTTGATACTTGATACTGAAACGATATCCAAATCCTAAAATATCTGGAAAAGAAAGGACGCAGGCCTCCTCCAAGTGTATTGAGTCATTTGTGTTGAATTTGGTGCACTTCTGGGTCAATTCTGGGTTTTAAACTTCTAAACGTCCTACATAATTATTATTTAAAAATAGTAGTTTGTGTGTAATTAATTCCTTTATTGTTTGTTATAGCTCATTTATATTGTGTGGTGTTTTGGCAATAAATTACCTTTAAATAGCCAAAGTAGGCTAGATCAAGGTCAGTGTTCAAATTACTGCATGCAATTCACTTATTTCTATGCAGAAGAGCCTAATCTTTAGGCCATCTGATGTAGGCTATCCTAGGCCTTCCCGTGTTCATGGGATTTCTTTGACAGTTGCAAAGGGAAAAAAAGTGAAGATAGTCTTCTTTGCTCCCAGTGTAATGTAATAAGTACGTTTCAACCACTCAGGTCTTAATCAGATAGGCCTACACCATTATCTGTTGCAATATATGTGTGCATTCCTACATTAGGTCTATTTCTTATCATTTGTTACCACATAACAAATACCAAATAACAATACAAAAGTTTCTTACAAACTTTCCTGCATACTTCTTAAATGTGCTGCAGTCAGATGGGTGTCCTAAAGACATAACTAGATCTTGAGCATCTATTATCAGTGTTGAAAGAGCAGTTTTTGCAGTGATCACTACTGGACATTCCACATTGCTAGACAGCACTTGAGTGAGGATAGACTTATTTCCACTTCACAAATAACCATACAGTAACAGTAAAACAAAAATACAGTGTAAATCCTCTGTAAAGACTAACAACTGTTCATAATAGTTAGTGACAAAGTACTTTCTACAGAAAAATGAGCAGTCACCTACTATTCTATCAATTTATTATCAAGGAATCTATTTTGTTTCTAAACATCATACTGAATTTTAGCTATTATTTCAATTTATATATTTTTTTTTCATTTGCTACTTAAGGGTCATTGGGGTAATTCCTGTCCTGTCCTACAACATATCTGATACATAAAGAGTATATGAATGCCTTATTTTTTGCAATTCCTATGATATCTGATGGCAAAACCAAAAAGTATGTGAATTATGCTAATTAGTAAACTTAAAAATCAAAATTTAACTTGGTAAACAAAATATTTGAATTCAGCACCCTCAAATTGTGTGAAATAGGGCCTTTACCGACTTGCTCAAATTTGCCAACAGGACTTTTTCTGAACGTTTGTTAGCTATCTGCTCTCCCTCTATTTATCCCAATCCGTGAATTAGCCCTCCACTGGCCCTCCACTGCGCTAACCAGCCAGTGGAGGGCCATGGCAGGATTTCTTTTTTGAGAGCATTTACCAAATCCCCCGAAATATTTTTATGTTCCCTCATAATAGTTTTGCGTTCCTTTGTTATCCTTCTGACTTCATGAGGGAATGCAAAAATGATTGCGAGGGAACGCAAAAGCATGGTGAAGGAAAGCAATAAGCTGAAAAAGTAAATTACCACCTTGTCCCTTTGTGGTACTGGTTACCGTAGTAGGCCTACCAATCAGCTTACCAATACAATGTTAAATGTAAACAAAATCCCAGCCTGCAACAGATGAATTCCCTTAACTGCACATAAGAGTCCGCCACCGACTCAACAGGTAAATGATATTCGTCAAAATTTTCTAATAAATCGGCAGAATTTCCCTCAGATTCAGCGCATGATCAGTGTGAAACCTGCCATCTCATCGTGTTTGTGTGGTCAGCTCTGACAGAGGCAGTGACATCATCGCCGGTCCAGCCAGTTGCTCACTTATTTAAGTGTTGGCAAGTTGCTTAAATAGGGAGTTATTTTATTTCCTCGTTTATTAATCACCCAAAGGTCTTAGTGATAGACTGCCACGCTTACCAAACCCTGCTGACATGTATGAAACGCACGGAGCGTTGCCTGATGTTAGATCCCTACTGCTGTGATTTAGTAGCGACCTGGCAACTCGGCCCAATCAAAGGCACTCAACGTTGACCTGTAATGCCGCGCTAATTAAATAACTCCAAAACTGATTAATTATCAGATCAATAACTAGCAGGGGTAGTTTATGGTAGGCACTCGATTTATTACGCTAACTAAGAAAAAATAAATAGACGCACGTATGTATGGCGCTGGAAATCACACATGTGGCTGTCGACTGACACACATGCACACACACGCACGTACGCATTAGCAACGGGGTGTGATGAATCCGCAGAGATTCACTGCATTAAAATAATTAACTGAAGGTGAGAGTGACACTGCGTTTCCTGGTTTACTAGTTTGTGTTTATCGGCGAGGTTTATGACTACCTCAACTTCTCCGTCTCGCTACACAACTATGAGCTGTTGTTGTAATCTACCTGCACATTCCAAACCCAATGGCAACAGACAACCTGCAAAAAAAGAACACGTGGAACTAAGTAAAATATTGTAGTGTTTATACCGTTGTACAGTAGTTGTCTTCGCTGTCAACTTGCGCAATCAATTCACACAGACAGCAGTCATTCCGGACTGCCCAGTGTCCCGAGACATCTGTATTCTACACGATACCGCCACCATGTGGTATGATTGTGGATTGTAGAGATTCAAATTACCAAACCTATTTTCGGGACAGCGTGTGAAGTGGACTTAATGAAATCAGCCCTGCCCACTCCTGCGCAGCTGTCATCTTTGATCAAAGTAGTTAAATATGAAACCACTGCAGAACGTTTCACTTTGTGCACCTGTGCTGGTGCTGTGAAACGACTCTCCTCTGCCCTACATCAGTAAAATGAGTTGGCCTACATGAATCACAAGGAAGAACCAGCAACAACAATATTTTATTGATAGGCATGTGCCCCATAAAATTTATTTGTTGAAAAATACATATGAAAATATTTATACTTAAAATATTTAAGTATGCCCAGCGACCCAAAGGGAAAGATATATCCTTGAAGAAAAGAAAAGATATATCCTTGAAGAAAAGAAAAGATATATCCTTGAAGAAAAGAAAAGATATATCCTTGAACATTCTAGTACTCCTCATACTCCTCGTCCTCCTCAAAGGAGTCGATGCCCACCTCCTCGTAATCCTTCTCCAGGGCGGCCATGTCTTCTCTGGCCTCGGAGAACTCGCCCTCCTCCATGCCCTCCCCCACATACCAGTGCACGAAGGCGCGCTTGGCGTACATCAGGTCGAACTTGTGGTCCAGCCGGGCCCAGGCCTCGGCGATGGCGGTGGTGTTGCTCAGCATGCACACGGCCCTCTGCACCTTGGCCAGGTCACCACCGGGCACCACAGTGGGGGGCTGGTAGTTGATGCCCACCTTGAAGCCAGTGGGGCACCAGTCCACGAACTGGATGCTTCTTTTGGTCTTGATGGCAGCGATGGCCACGTTGACGTCTTTGGGCACCACGTCGCCACGGTACAGCAGACAGCAGGCCATATATTTGCCGTGACGAGGGTCACACTTCACCATCTGGTTTTGAGGCTCGAAGCAGGCGTTGGTGATCTCAGCCACAGACAGCTGCTCGTGGTAGGCCTTCTCAGCAGAGATGACGGGAGCATAGGTGGCCAGAGGGAAGTGGATACGAGGGTAGGGCACCAAGTTGGTCTGGAACTCCGTCAGGTCCACATTCAGGGCTCCGTCAAACCTGAGGGAGGCCGTTATGGAGGAGACGATCTGGCTAATAAGACGGTTGAGGTTGGTGTATGATGGACGCTCGATATCGAGGTTCCTACGGCAGATGTCGTAGATGGCCTCATTGTCCACCATGAAGGCACAGTCAGAGTGCTCCAGGGTGGTGTGGGTGGTCAGGATGGAGTTGTAGGGCTCCACCACTGCAGTGGACACCTGGGGAGCTGGATAAATAGCGAACTCCAGCTTGGACTTCTTGCCGTAGTCGACGGAGAGACGCTCCATCAGCAGGGAGGTGAAACCAGAACCGGTGCCCCCACCAAAGCTGTGGAACACCAGGAAGCCCTGGAGACCCGTGCACTGGTCAGTCTAGTGAAAAAAAAACAGATTTTTATTTACTGCACTGAAATGAAAATTGACTCACATACCAATGACATTTTGAGGTAAAAGGGCGCTATGGGAACATTAACATTTCGAATACAGTTTGAAGACATTTAAACAATGAGTTTCTTACTTCTGAAGAACAAATCATGACCTTATTGTTCCCCTACCAGTTTGCGTATGCGGTCCAACACCGAGTCGATGACCTCTTTGCCAATGGTGTAGTGCCCGCGGGCGTAGTTGTTGGCAGCGTCCTCCTTTCCAGAGATGAGCTGCTCAGGATGGAAGAGCTGGCGATAGGTACCTGTCCGCACCTCATCTAAGGAAGTAAATGAACAAATGACTTTACTGCAATACTCTGGTCAGCAGCACTTTCTAATGCCAGATTATAAGTAGGGAGAAAGGTACGAAGCATATGAAGTTGGACAAATTTGATCTCTTTATAAACTACATACATGACTTATAACTTATCAGTTCTAAGAACAATTTTAATAACCAAATACTATGAGTTTGTAAGAAGTCTTACAGACATCTCTTTGTAGCATTTTTTTTCTATTTTTAAATATTTGTTTTCTCCATTTCAGATGAAAATCTATTTTGACTATTTGACCTAGGAATATTGTAGATTTCAGCGCCTTGAAACGACCCCATCCCCATCCAATATCTCTACAGATACGCATGGCAAAACTGATGCTCTGTGATGCTTACCGATAACAGTGGGCTCCAGATCCACAAAGATGGCCCGGGGCACGTATTTCCCCGAGCCAGTCTCGCTGAAGAAGGTGGTGAAGGAGTCGTCGTGGCCCCCTCCCCCAGACGTGCGGGTGGGCATGGTCCCGTCCGGCTGGATGCCGTGCTCCAGACAGTACAGCTCCCAGCAGGTGTTGCCCATCTGGACACCCGCCTGGCCTACGTGGATGGATATACACTCACGCTACAGAGAGAGAGAGAGAGAGAGAGAGAGAGAGAGAGGAGAGAGAGAGTGATTGAGAGAGAGAGAGAAGGAATTGTCTTAAACCCTTTTTCAGATTAGATGCAAATTAATATTACTGTTTACCGGAGTAGAGGCTCCATCTAGAGGTTGTTGCATTAATGGTTATGACAGGATACTCTTTTTTTCAGTTCAGGTTGATTTTTTTCAGATAACTCATAACACATAGCTATGTTTATTTCAGTTGTTTGATATTTATTGGTCTTACCAGTCTATGTGTGACTTTATGTTATATAGTGTGTGTGCGTGTGTGTGTGTGTCTCTTTCTCTGTGTGTGTGTGTGTGTTTGTGTGTGTGTGTGTGTGTGTTTGAATGTCTGAGTGGGCTCCTATGTTCCATTTACAAGCCCTGAGACTGTTTACTTAAAATCACACTGAACTCACACACACAGAAATACACAGACAAACTGGTGCTGGCTGGAATGGCCCCAGATGTGTTCCAGATGTTTCAATTCATATTTCTGCCCTTTTTGACGCAGCTTTGACATTTACACTCTGCAAATGCTGACAGAAATGGATGGCGTAGATCCCGTAGTACACATGGGGCATGGGCCCTGGTGTGTTACAGATTAAAAATACTGAACTAGTATCGTTTCAAGGCAACCCATACAGTAGGTACGTGTTTGGTAAATACTGAACTAGTATCGTTTCAAGGCAACCCAGGTACGCGTTTGGTAAATGCCATCTGGCCGTGGTTTCTCGTGTGACAGTCAAAACTATAGTGATAAGTGTTGAAAGTATGGTGTCTCAGACTACTGTGTTGTGTAAGTTACTGTTATCTTCAAAAATGTCAAAACAGAAACTATTTCCAGATACAGAAAGAGAAACACTTCCCTGGGTCCCTTCCCTTGCAGTAAAACTAAAGGGTGCTCAGCAAAATGGGTCTCTTGGTCATCAATGAAAAAAGAACAAAATAATTGAGGCACTATATGAAGTCAGTATTAAATAAAGCTTTTGATTTATTATTATTAGTACTATTTCTGTTTTCTTAAAGAAACTCAGTACATACTGGATATTTCATCATTAGCCTCATTAGACTATAGTGACATCGCAACAAGCACACATAGGACTACAGCAGTGGATCTGAAGAAGGCCTCACGGCCGTGCCGACAGTTCTCGGTGACCTCGAGAAACAGATCTATTTACTATCTATCTACGGAATTCTCCTTTAAGTTCATCACCAGAGGTCAGGTCAGCACCTCGTTAATAGTGTTTTGGTGTGCGTTACTCTTGGGCCACTCTGTAGTACACAGCTCCAAGCGTGGCCCTGGTCTGTGGCTGGTGTTGGTTTGGCTCCTGTTTGAGATGACTGTGTGAGATCTGTGTTCCTGGTCTTGCTGTGAGCCTGGTTTTGACAGTTATCATGTCACAACTGGGTGTACATTTCCACTACATTACACCATCCCTCTCTCATGAGCTATCAACAAACAGTGACTACGTGTCCCAACAGGTCTGTCAAGTGATGATGCAGTGCACACACATCATCAGGTGTCCCTTCCATGCTGCGCTAAGCTCTTATTAAATCTCAAACATACTGTATGCTATTACAAAACACTTGCCATAGGGGACAAAACACCGGGATCAGACTCATGACACTATTGGCCCCTCAAGACATAACTTTTTTTTTTTTTTTCAAATTTAATGCCTTCCACATAGGTACTATTTATATCAGTAACTGACTAATTACAGGATTTAAAAACAGGATTATAACATCTTAGAAGTTATGCCCCCCCCCCCATGTGTTTATGTGTGTACAACGTCAAATAGACTTTTCTGGAGCCTATTTTCTTGTTCCAGATCTATTGGGGTCAGTTTCATGGGATAGCCCCTGTGTCTCTTTCACAGTTACTCTAAACGTGGAGCACGTCTAAACATGGAGCACGTCTAAACGTGGAGCCCGCGTGTCTGACTGGCAGGTTTGTAATGGACATGCTAGACACTGAGCTATTTATACCCCTAAAACCCCCCTGCTGCCCAGCTCATGTGTCAAGACCTGTTCAAGAAAGGCCCAAACATCCATATGAACAAGACACCTGATTTACAGGTCAGTCTGTGCAGGGCACTCTCACTTACGGGATCAAGATTGTACGCCTATATATATTAGGAGATGATTTTCAAATTGTTTTCACAAAATAATTTGCATGTGGTTAGGTTACAGTCATGCAGGAATAATGCAATAGCAGTGCCCATGTATGTGCTGACAAACATACTGTGGAGAATTTGCTCTGAATTATGACACATGAGCATTAAGCAATGGCCTACTAGGAGTTAGCAGCAACATTAGTGGACAGGCCAGCTTTTAAAGAGAGTTTCTCAGAGTGTTATCCAACTCTGCTCAACACATTTCAAGAGTTGGCTTATTTTGTCTACTTGATGGAGGACTATATTCCCCATTTTCCTCTATAAAATAGTTAAATCTAGGGAAAAGATGGAAAGTCGTGGAGTGAGTCGAAGAGACACACCTTAAAACTGAACTCATTGGCACATAGTAGGAGTTGCCAAACCAGTGTCGACGCCTCTCCCTCTTCCTAGTCTTCTGCTGCTAAGTTGGCTGAAATGGACACTGTTGCACTTACTGTTACATTCTGGCACTTTTTTAATTACAGACGTTTGTAACATATTTCAAGTGGTAAAAAGGTCTTCTTAAATAAAACGCACGGGCACTCAGTTCAAACTGTAGGCAGATAATGTCGGTATTTTGACAGATAATGTGCATAGGTTGGAGAGTAGCTTACCAATAGGCTGCCTCGATAACTCGTAGGCTACAGAAAGGCCTAACTGTTTTTCTATAGCCTACTCTGTATCAATCAAAGCCTATTACGCTCCATGGTGAAACCGTTCCATTAAAACCTAAGCTTAAATGTTAGTCGATAGTGAAAAGGAAACTTACCATGTTGACTGTTCTCCGGGGGAATATGAAAAGGAAAATATGTGTTAATAATGAAGGCTGAGCGAGCCTAAAAATCTCTCACAGTGTCCGTCAAGGTGGTCTCTGTAAGAGAGTAATGGAAAAATTGAGCCAAAAAAACTATTTATATTCTTCAGGGCGGGGCTGTGTGCTTTCTGACACTGCAGTAGCAGCGAGTGGGCGTGAGCGCGGTTACCGACAGGGTTGTGCGAGCAGGTAGGCACAAAGTCGTCACCATATGCGAAGAGTATATCTTAGTATGTCTTAGTTTGTGCTGAAGTTCATAAATAAAAGCAATTGAATTCGAAGTCTAACCCATGCGTACTCACGGTCCAACTGTAGTTTAATTTGAATTAGTATAGGCCTACACCTCTGCCTAGCAAGGCACAAGCGTTTAACCTATATTTATCTCTTTCTGTCTCTATTCTGTCTCTATTCTCTATTATGCAGTAGGCTAACGTGTTCTTTTTGTTCTCTGCTGATCTTTAAAACCAGACCTGTCCATAAGACAATACAGTGGACTTGATAGGCTGCTAACAACAATGGATGCTTCTAATCAGTGTTGTAATGTAACGGAGTACAAATACTTCGTTACTGTACTTAAGTAGAAATTTCAGATGTCTGTACTTTACTTCGCTATTAAATTTATGTCAACTTTCACTTTTACTCCACTACATTTCCTAGATAAAATATATACTTTTACTCCGTTATATTTCCACTAAGCATCTTCGTTACTCGTTACTAAAACATAAAATTAGAAGAAATGTGTGCGACTGCAATAAGGGAGGTTTGGCGAATCACTGCTCCTAGATTGCATTATGCACGCTCCGCACGCTGTGCGCTCTATTTCAGCGCTTGTTTGTTGCTAAAGGAGGAGGACGCACAACTGAAACCGCCATGGAAGCATGAGCACCTACTGGAGGATCTCCCATTATCATAGACGACCACCCCAACGATAGTGGTGAACTCTGTGAACAGGGTAGTGGTGAAGATAACGTCATACACCCGTATTTGAAAGAAATGTTTCTGTACATTGGCAGCTTTCTGTGAAGCCCTGTGAAAGGCTATTTAGTATAGCAGGACTTGTCTTCAGTCCAAGAAGAGTAAGACTGAATCAGGCCCAGGGTGGGTAATCGGAAGAATCGGGAGAATTCCTGGTGGCCGCTTCACTTTTGGGCTGGTCGAGGAAAAAAATATTGACATTTGTCACGTTAGTCTATCTTTTCAGTAGAACATGCTCAGCATTCTGTGCATGACACCAATGCAATGCCTCTGCATGGGTTGTAGCCTACGTGAGGGAGTTCTCCCCTCCCAAAAAGAGTTGGTTGGGTCCATATAGCCCGTCTTTTCCAAAAAGTTTGCTCAGATACGGATAGCCGAGCCTGTGTTATAAGGTAACTGGCTTTCATGTTAACTGGCTGGACTGTTTACTTTGCCTCTGGAGTTAACGTAACCGCCCCCTTCTCTTGTGTGTTCAGCTGATGATTTAGCCTCCAATACCTGACCGCAGATTCGTCTGTTTAACTGAAGTTCAAATAGGCATGTTTGTGATGCTCCACTTTGTTGTTTAATAAAGCTTTACAATACGATGTGTCGGCGTTGGAAGTGTCAGGTTGTCTGTAGTAGGCTAGGCTACATGCGCTGGACCATGAATATGCCACCAAATAAATAAAACTAAATAAACTCCACGTGGGTCTCGAACCACTACTAAATTAAACTGCTTGCATGATAACCTCACATTTACCTGCTTGCGCCACTAACCAAGTTGACACAGCCTAGAGAAATTGGCCATACTTATTTACTAGGCCTACAAGTAAAATAGGTCATCTAGTATGTTATTGTGTTTGTAGCAGGTTAACACAGTGGATCATGGTAACTGGCTACTATGTTATCTTGCTGCATTGCCCAAGCCATTTAGACCTTCAAAGTATAGCCTAGGCTTAATTACGTTTCACTGACTGCTGGTCAGGCTGCCCGCGGCCACCTAGTCTATCTTCAGCCTAAATTGAGGAAGCATTGCTGGTCTAAAAATGTATAAATTTAAAAAACTGTGAATGGCGAGGATTGAACCCGTAAGCTAGACTAAAAAGAGCCTCATCAACGCATCAATCTATTGCGCCACATACATTTTATCACTTGGTGAGAAATACATTATTAAAATATATATAAATCCAATACACCTCAAACCTATGTTAACATGTCAAAACACGAACGTAAATAGCCTAGGCCTACGTGTATCTTGTGATATTTGATATTACATCTCTTTTGTGATATGTACAATTTTGTGTAAAATGAAGACACATTAGACTTCTCCTGAACATTGTGCGTTTCAATGCGTGTTTCACGTTCGTTGTGATATGCATCAGGTTAATATGCAGATTATAGTTCTAGTTTTGTCATTCGAGTTCGAAACTTTTTTATTTATTTTATTTATTTGCTGGCATTCATAATAAGACACTTCACGTAGAGGCGGCCTGGCAGCAATCAGTGAAACGTTTGTAAACTTAACCATGATAGGCTACTTTGAAGGCTTAGGTAAACAGCTTGGGCAACATTGCAAGATAACATAGTAGCCAGTCACCATAATCCGCTGTGTTAACCTGCTAAACACAATAACATAGTTGACCTCATTTAGTAGGCCTAGTACATATTACCAATTTCACTGGGAAGTGTCAACTGGTTAGTGGCCCAAGCAGGTTGGTGTCAGATTATCATGCAAGCAGTTTAAGTTAGTAGTGGTTCGAGACCCACATGGAGTTTATTTGGTTTTATTTATTTGGTGGCATATTCATGGTCCAGCGCATGAAGCCTAGCCTACTACAGACAACCTGACACTTCCAACGCCAACACATCGTGTTGTAAAGCTTTATTAAACAACAAAGTGGAGCGTCACAAACATTTCTATTTGAACTTGAGTTAAACAGACAAGCGACCAGGTATCGGGGGCTAAATCATCAGCTTAACACACCTGCAAAAGAAGGGGGCGGTTACGTTAACTCTAGAGGCAAAGTAAACAGTCCAGCCAACATGAAAGCCAGTTACCGTATAACACCGGCCCTACAGACACAAACGTCAGGAAGGATGGATGGTAGAAAGAGGCCAGAAGAGACTGAGCAGCAGATCAACTAGTCGACCACTGAAAATGAGCCCGAAATTAGTGATGAGGAGGCCATGACTACAGGGACAAGTAGAGAGGATAAATTAAAGTTATTTAATGTAAGAAAGAGCAATTACCCTACATGATAAATATGCCTTGTTTGTTCAGAAGAGGGTGTAGTAAAGGAGTAGGCTAAATCACCAAACAACAATATAGCCTACCCATGCAAAAAACATGTACCTAAATATTAGTTCAATATGCCTCTTTGTGGAAGCGTGGGATAGGCTACATTTCAAAGGCTTTCTTTCTTTCTTTCTTTCTGTTTTTGTTAACTTGTGGAATAGTGGAATATTTTTGGTTGACTTCTCAGTTGAAGTGAATTATTATATAACCTTTACTGTACACATTTGTTGAACCATGGTACTAATAAAAACTACAGGATAGTAAGAGCTGAAATGTTGCTTCATTTATCCAATTTCCACCACTATGGAAAACGTTGGCCGGTCTTGGGCCTGGCACTGAATTCTGTCAACTTTGACACCTTTTCAGTTTCAACTATGACTGGCATATTAGTAGCTGCTGGACATAGGACAAGGACAGGCTGGTGAGACGCGGGGTTTTTAAAACCGGACCGCCGTTTCCTTCCTTATTTTTTGCGTTCGCGGAGAGGTTGCCACTTCCTAAAAGGACATTGTTTTGGTTTGCTCGGACATTTAGTTATTCCACGGTCTTGACTTATTGGACAATATACTGGACAAATTGTTTTGTGGGTTGTTTTGTGCAGAGGCGATTCTAGAGTCTGGGGGCCCCAAGCAAAAATTCCAAGGGGGCCCTACCGACAAGTTTTATAACCATTATGTTATATCAGCATTAGGTTATATTATATTATGTTAAATAATAAAAATACAAAAAACGTAGGCCTATTATAAAAATTCTTATATTTTGTAATGTAGGCCCTATCTCACAAAATATAATTTTGAGTGCATGGTGTATGCACTTATAATGATTCTCTACATATTTTTACTGCATTGCCATGAAAAAAGTAGAAGCAAAAAAGGGGTTTCTTTGTTGAACAAATTGGGATGCAATGTGAGCCTTGAATTGGATGCCATGCAGGAATTTGCTAGGATTTCAAAACCGGATTATGAACATGCTTTGCCACAAAAACAGACAACAATTCGTTAAAGTGGGGTAAGTCCAGCTATATGAAGTTATTATTTTGCTGTCACTTTGTCTGTTTTATAACCCAGAAGGATGTACTTGATATGATAGCTCTGTGTCTCCTCTTTCATCTGACGTGCGTGGCTATCCGATCACGGGTCCGCGAGTAATTCAAACGAGAGTAATGGGTGTGCAGCGTTGGTTTGTGTACATGACGTTATTATTTTGCAGTTACTTCGTCTGTTTTTATAAGCCAAAAGGATCGATATTCATGGTACCAATGGATAGCCCTGTGTCTCCTCTTTCATCTGATATGCTTGCCATATCTATGCGATCACGGGTTTGCGAGTAATTCAAACGAGAGTAATGGGTGAGCAGGTGAACGCAGAGAAGTATAGACTGTATGATGCAATTTGATTTAATTTCATGATTTTCCTTTATTTTCATACTTGATCGTACAGACAAGTGCGCAGTCTCGTTGGAAAGCCCCACTTCTGCTCTGTCACGCAATAAAAGTATATATCGCTGCAATGAACAGTTCCGGAGCAATGTAACAAAGAAGAAAGGGTCTATTTTTGACGCATTTTGCGTCAATCGGGTTCTAACAAATTAACGCGTATGCTTGGTCCTTACTGCATCGCGATTAACATGTTATGGCTGACAGCCCTAATACAAACATAACGTTAACCATCTCCTTGCTTAACTAGTTGTAACTGCCGCTAGCTAGCTGAAGTTTACTGTCGTATAGATGTAGCAAACCATGTTCAATCTTTCTGCCAATTAAAATTAGCCTATACTAGCCTATAACTTCATTGAGTAGGCTAAATGCCAAAATCCGATGTTGATCCGTCATCACTGCACCCTCGATTGACGTTTACCACAGTTGCCTAAATATGTGCGGATTCTTTGAACTTTTTTGAACACAGATCCGCTGTTTATAAGGCCATATAGGGCCTATATATGCACGTACTGTTTGTACAACAAGGCAGGAGCACGCAAAATACATCATTCAATCTCTATGGACGAAATTCTCGCTTGACCCACAGGCAAACGCGCTGAGACCAGGTCGGTTTTGTGGATATTTTGGGGGGTTGCTGACTCGATGCGCTAACTTTGTTTTGTTTATGAGTGAATGAATGGAGCGGGCCTACTGTATATTCCCGCCGGTACAATAATTCTATAAAGCACGGAGGTTTAACGTTTGTGCCCTTGTGTTATTCAACCATGTTTGGTAAAACGTCCTGGGGTTATTGCTAGGACGATCCATGTTTTTTTATTTTTTGGTTATTTAACGCATGTCCACTACTTTGATTGCCAGCAAGTGTAATGGAATAGTCGCCCCGCACTTTTTGATGCGTATTGTAGCCCTTGCTTTCGAAAGCATTAGAGAGCGTTTGTTACAAACTTAAGAGAATTGTGTCTGAAAAGTCCTAAGAATGTGATTTTGATTTGATGAGTGAGATTAAGAAGATATGGGAACCCTGAATATGCTTTATGCTTTACTATAAGAAAGCCAAAATAAAGTTCACAAAAGTTCAAAATAAAACCGCTTGCTTTTTACTTTTTACTTTTACTTCAAATACTTAAGTACATTAAATATCAGAAAATTACTTTTGATACTTAAGTAGCCTACAGTATATCAGATACTTTAAGACTTTTACTTAAGTAATATTCTAAAAGGTAACTTTCACTTCTACCAAAGTGTTTTTCTAGTACGATAATTTTACTCAAGTATTGCTTTCTAGTACTTTATACAACACTGCTTCTACTAATGTACTGACCAACAATAGCAGGCTATAATGTAGATGCCTACCAGTTGACTGCATTGTGGAACAACAGCACTCCGCTGCCATCTAGTGTCAAACGTGATATCAGGCCGCCATAATGCTAATACTTGCCATCACTAGCTGTCGGGAGTTATGCTAGGTGGGAAGGGGAAAAAAACAAGACTAGACGAAGGTGACCAGATTTAAGAGACACAATTCGGGGACATTTTCAGTGCAGAAAGTGTAAATACCTCCAAAACATGATTTTATAAACTTAAAACAGGGACACTTCCTAGTGATGGGGACGAGACCGCCTATGCCGAGTCCGAGTCAAGACCGAGTCTTTGAAGGGTCGAGACCGAGTCTGTTGGTTTTCAAATACAGTCGAGTCCGAGTCAAGACCGAGTCTTTGAGGAAGCAAGTCCGAGTCGAGACCGAGTCCTTTAGGAGTCGAGACCGAGTCGAGACCAAGACCATAAAAAAATGTCAGTTTTAATATTCATAATTTAATATCACCCCAGTTAATAATCAACAGTTAGGCCTACAGACTAAGCTAGATTGGGAATTGTTTAGAGGAGCAGTCTTAACGTCTTAATATGGACTATGCTGACCTACAGACACTCACCGGCAGCAGAGCCATAGAGATAAATAAACGGCTCTGACGGCAGTATCTTTGCATTGCACCATGGGATGTCATTTTCAAATAATGCCGGTCAACATTGCATTTTATTATTATTGTTGTTATGTGTTGTCTGTTTTTTTATATGAACATAAAAAATGCGTTGGTCTCGAGGACTCGGTCTGAAATTACGAGTCCTTCTCCTCCCACTGTGGTCCGAGACCGAGTCAAGACAGAGTCTTTGAAGGAACGAGTCCGAGACGAGACCGAGAAAGCAGAAATTGGTCTCGAGACCGGACTCGAGTACTACATCACTAACACTTCCCTTGCCATTCATAAAGCATATCTTAGCATATCTCATAAAGCATATCTTACATTAGTTCTCCTAAATTGCAAGGGAAGTGATTAACAAAGTTTTCTTCTCTGAAAGTAACTGAGATCAAGAACATTTGTTTGAAAATCAGATGTAACAAACAGGTATCAGTCAGACACCTCAGCCTCTTACACCAGACGATTTTCACAAGATTTGGGGAAGATCTTTATAAGACTGTAGTCGTTTGAGGAAAGCTAGAGTGAGAGGTTTAGATTCTCCAGCAAGAAGGAAGTGCTGAACTCACATTTTGAAACAAATTGTTATTTGTCAAACTTATTGGCATCAAAGCACATTTATATTCACATTCATCAAAATTGTGATGAAATTGTGCTATGTTGCATTTAAAGTTGTGGTTCTGATATTTTCTATGAAACGTATTTGATACTGATCCGATAAACAAGACTGTTAATACTGCCATTAGCTGTGGAGGAGATGGGACAGGAACTCATCTACATCACTGGAGTGTTCATGCAAACTCTACTTTACTGGGCATCTGATAATGTGGATCAGACACCACAGCTCACATGACCTCTCTCTCTCTCTCTCTCTCTCTCTGCTGATTCTTACTGGAGCTTTTGCTTAAACATGTTTGCTTCTTTACTGTCCAGCCTTATTGGTTTTACAAAGAGAATGCAGTAAGTCATTAATTAAACTTTGATTTTCATATTGAGTTTTGGATGTGTAGGGGATTGGAAAGGAATGTCACTTTCTGCCAGTCAGACAGTCCACTGCATATGGCGCGAGATAATTATTAACTTCTGTAATGTACAGATTGCCAAAAAAGAGTGACAAAAAATCACCATCACATTAGGTGAATATGGTGAAGCACAGAATGCTTCCTGACCACAAAAAGGGGAGTGTTTGTGCCTTTTGTTCATTGCAAAGGACACAAAAACAGATACTTCTGGTAAGATTAAACCACTAGCTTGTGTATCTATTGACCAAGTCTAAGCCATGATGTGTCTCATCTGCAACAGCTTCCACTACACACTCAACACCTCCCATTTTCTGATAAACGACACCACATACATCTCTCACCAGAAAGTCAGTCACTGTGTAAATATTCACATATAATACTGTTTAAATACTCACATATGATTAATAACTAGTATACCAAACTGGTTATCTTAGTCTACTTGTTATGAATCTCAGTAGTCTGAGTATTACTGGTTATAAGTCTATTTGTTACAGAGCTTTGTCTGTCTCTGCTCTTATAGAGCTGTATTAGCCCTGTTGAACTCTGTTCTGACCTCCGGCCTTGCTGCTATAAGACACTTTTTAATGGAAATGAGGAACAATCTGTTGGACTGACTGCGTTGTCTAAACCAAAGTGCCACCTGATACACATGACAGGGGGCAAGATAAATGTGTCAGTTTATGTGTTGCATGTGTATTATCAGCGTTGTTAACCTTCCTGCATCTACAGTGTGACCTGAAACAGAACAAAACATGATTTGGTAACACTTTACAGTATACAGTATACCTATAGGCTAAGGGTACATGAATTATGTCATGATTTGGTAACACTTTACAGTATACAGTATACCTATAGGCTAAGGGTACATGAATTATGTCATGATTTGGTAACACTTTACAGTATACAGTATACCTATAGGCTAAGGGGACATGAATTATGTGATGATTAGGTAACACTGTACAGTAGGCTAAGGGTACATGAATTATGTCATGATTTGGTAACACTTTACAGTATACAGTATACCTATAGGCTAAGGGGACATGAATTATGTGATGATGTATTACTTCATCCCTTCACCCCATCTTATGAATAATCAGGAATTGGCATGAATGCATAGTATCTCATTGTGACCTCATACATGAACAACACGACAGCTAAAGCATTAGGTAAGGTGGGTACATCATTAGGAATAATTATTTATTAAGCATTATCTTATTTTATACAACAAGATATTATGAGAGACAAATTCATGGAAGAGGCCTTCAACATCAATAATTCAGTATGTAGTAATTTCTGTCTATGCAAAACAAATACTTAGTCACGAATGCTAGGCCTGTTGCAACAGGTGGATGAAGAAAAGGTTAAATAACTGAAGTGCTGTCTAGGGGCGATTCTAGGATCAGACCTTTGGGGGGGCTCAGCCCCCAACAGGGGCGTCACTAGACATCCAGCTACACTGGGGCAGAAGACCGGGAATACGGGGGTGTGCTCCCCCATAAGAAAATGTTGTATATTGTTGTATATTTTAACGTTTAAATTTATCAATCTGGTACACTTTGAAAAGAAATTCAGTGGTCAGAATTGATTATTTGTATCTATGGATAGAGATATTGGTGCTGTAGCCTAAACTATTTTGCTCTTCAGATTTTAACCATGCACACACAGGTGGAATAGTTAATGATGATTCTGCAATAAGTTTACAACCACAAAACATAATTGTTGAATTTCACAGTTCAGAAATGGTCAATAATAGTGTAGCATCTCACAAGAGACCAGAGTTCAGTTAACGGGTTTATTCACACAAAAGCACAAAGTGCAGGCATAGAACACAGCGGGCCGTGTCAGGCCCAGAACCGAACAGAGCGAGAACTTCCTCAACCCAATCCCTATATCCCCCGGGGGTCCGCCCCTTCTCCCAGGCTGCCAATCATCAGCGTGACCAAGGCTAAACATAGCTGATTGACAGCCAGTCGCTACAATAGTTTTCAATAGGAGTATTTCAG
The DNA here is from genome assembly GCF_018492685.1 of Alosa sapidissima. Lineage (NCBI taxonomy): Eukaryota > Metazoa > Chordata > Actinopteri > Clupeiformes > Clupeidae > Alosa > Alosa sapidissima. Next base: position 1,945,613 of record NC_055958.1, on the reverse strand, counting down.
CACTCCATGAAATTATGCAGTAGTGGTCATCTGTGTTGTTTAGCTAGTTAACATAATATAAGCTAATTATTTTGGCTCTATTCTATATGTGCTTTCAGGACCGTCTGGGACACAGCAGTTCAGTACTGGGGCACGTGTCCCAGTAAAGGATTCTGGCCCCTAATGAGCAGCTGACAGCAGTGGATCTCACACCAAGAAGTGGCAGTGCTTCAGCACCCCCCAAAATAGCCTAGCGCCGCCTCTGGTGCTGCCCAATCAGAAACCTTTAAGAGTCCCTCCCACCTGAATGAGTAAATGAACCTGAGAGACTTTTTGCTGTTCAGTTGCAATACAGGATATGATAGTTCTTGTAGACAAAACAGTATAAATTAGTGGTGTTTTGTCTTACAACAGTTAGAAAGACTGGGAGCCTGAGTTGGAATGTTGTGCTGACATAGCAGGATTAATTTCAGTCAGGATTCTGGTTCAGACTGTCACAAGTTTTCAGAACAGTGAAAGTGAAAGTAGAGATTGTAAAACAGTAAACAGTGTAGAACAACTAAAACCTTTAGAGAAAATGGCTTCCATGTCTTTCTCAGAAGAGGATTTCTCCTGTCCTGTGTGCTGTGATATCTTCAAGGAACCTGTCATTCTGACCTGCACTCACAGCATCTGTAAAGCCTGTCTGAAGACATTCTGGGAGACCAAAGGATCCAGAGAATGTCCAATCTGCAGGAGAAGATCCTCCAAAGATGAGCCTCCATGTAACTTGCTTCTGAAGAACCTGTGTGAGACGTTCCTACAGAAGAGAAGTCCTCAAGAACCATTCTGCAGTCTGCACCGTTCAGAACTCAAGCTCTTCTGTGAAGATGACAAACAGCTTGTGGCAAACTTCAGGATGATGTTGTCCTTGTGGGAGGCGACGGGTGTAGAGGATGGGGCTGAGGGGACGCATCCCTGTGGGGTGCCAGTGTTGGTGATGATGCTGGCTGAGGTCTTATTGTCAATCCTGACAGACTGAGGCCTGCCAGTCAAGAAGTCTAGGAGCCACAGAGGGTGGGGTGCAAGCCAAGTGTAAGCAGTTTGTGGGTGAGTTTGTGGGGGATGACTGTGTTGAAGGCCGAGCTGTAGTCAACAAAGAGTATCCTGACGTAGGAGTCTTTGTTTTCCAGGTGGGAGAGGGAATAATGGAGTGCAGCAGTGATGGCGTCTGAGGTGGATCTGTTGGGCCAGTATGCGTATTGCAGGGGGTCCAGTGTGTCTGGTATGCTGCTCTGAATGTGGGCCATCACCACTCTCACAAAACACTTTGTGATGATCGGAGTGAGTGCTATAATCATTCAGACAGGTGGGTGGACTTTTCTTGGGGAGAGGAACAATGGTTGTGGTCCCGATGTTATCAACGCAGGTGCTAATGTACCCAGTCACATACTCAGCATAATCCTGTATGCTGACAGAGGAGTCCTCCAGAGTGGCTGCAGCTTTGAAAACATCCCAGTCTGCCTGGGCAAAACAGTCCTGCAGGATACTCTCAGACTCTGGGGTCCAGAGTTTGTTTTAGTCTCGGTCTGTAAGCCGGGTACATGAAGAGGGATATGTGGTCTGAGTGACCGGAGTGGGGGCGGGTGCGGCCTTGTATGCGCGTATGTTATTGTAAACATGGTCCACTGTGTTGTTGTCTCGGGTAGGAATGTCCATGTGCTGAGAGTATTTGGGGAGTACAGTCTGTAGATTGCACTGGTTTAAGTCGCCGGCGACAGTAAAAACAGCATTAGGATGAGCAGTCTCTAACCCGCTGATGACGACATGGAGTTCACTGAGCACTGCCGGGGAGTTGGCTCGCGGTGGGATGTAAACAGCGGACAAAAACACTGCAGTAAATTCCCTTGCTAGATAATAGGGATGGCATTTCAGTAGTAAAACCTCCAGACCTGGCGAACAGTGCATATGGACAGTCTGTACATCTCCACATGATGAGTTGTTAATAAACACGCACACACCTCCCCTTTGCCCTTACCGGAAGCTGCGGTCCAGTCCCCTCGATGTATGGAGTGAGTCTGTAGCAGGATGTTGTTGCAACTTCTTTGATGATGATATGAATGCTGGGTTAAAGGAGAATTCCGGTGTGATATTGACCTAAAGTGTGTTGAAACATGATACCGAGTGTGAACGTATGTCTCATAGCTCACCTCAGCTTGTCCCCTGCACTCAGAAATCTGGCGCTAGTTAGCCAATGCTACCAACACAGTGTTTCGTTGTGGTGCCTCGGGCATCGGCCTAGCCATGCAAATAAATCACTGTTTTACACCATTTACGAGGCTCAAAGTAGCTCCATACTTCATTGGTAGACTTCCGAGGGCCTTGCCATTTAAAACGAGACATAGAGAACTTTGAAAAAGCACTGGTAGTTTATTTACAAGACGATTTATACAGACAGTACCTTAAGGAATTTTACCGTTCGACGCCATCTTGAATTTAGTCACGATAAGTCGAGCGACGAGTAAGAAAGAACAGGTATGATAAGGGTCAGATAATTATAATAATTCAGTGGAAATGCATCGATTCAGTTGCTTCCGTAGCAGCAACTGGAATCCATGCATTTTCACAGAATTATTTACCCGCTGCAGCGGAGTGTTTTTGTATGTGCACAATGGAGCTGTTTTTTAGCACACGGGGACAGCTGCTTGGGCTAGTGACAGGTTGAATATGTCAGTCCAAATGTCAGTCAGCTGTACAACTCAGGGCTTGAGGATGCGTATGGAGATGCCATGTAACGCTAATGTAGAGGTGTGTGTCCATATGTATAATATATGTCTAATGTGGGTGTCCTTCAGCATCCAGGAGTGAGGAGAACGCAGGGCTGAGGGGCTCGGAGAGGCAGCTGGAGCTGGCCGTGGCCTGGAACCGTGTGGACATTACTGAGAGCAAGATCTTCACAAAAGAGAGCCAGTGGCAGGTTGGCATTCACCACAGTTGGCAATAAGGCCTTTTGCAGTGCCTGAAGCATCTCTAGAGGAGTGCCTGTTAAACACTATTTAAATTTCACCATTATTACTTGAAGATACCTTTCAGTCTTTTAGCCTTAAACATTTGCATTATGTTTCAACCCAAGTCTATGTTTAAATTAACACTTTGAATGCTGCGCTGTTTTCGGAAGCTTTGGCCCAAAGTGCCAGCAATCTAGATCACTCTTGAAGATTTTTGTAGAGCCACAGCGTATTCTGTCATAGCTATGGACACATACTATGACTCGTTTGAAAGGTGAGACTTTAAGCTCTCAGTAGGTACAAACCATTTATTTCTACACGCCTCTGTTCCTGAGAAATCCCAAGCTAAAAAGTGGCTAGTTTTCATCAAAATTCCTGTTTTATAAAATATTTTTGGCGCTGTTTGAGCCAGTCACTCTTCTGATACTTACATTTCTGGGTCAAAGGACTTGTGTAAGATCAATATAGTTTTCTGTTAGATAGATAGATAGATATATACTTTACTATAGATATTTTATTGATCCCCAAGGGGAAATTCAAGGTCTCAGTAGCATACAGACATCACACACAACATGCACTTACAGCAGAAATAGTAAAGTATATACATATAACACAACTCCACTGTACAATAGAGACAGTAGAAGATAAGAAAAACAAAAAACTAAATACTCAATATACTATATAAATAAAAAAAAAGTGTGCTTAAGGATGATCAAGCATGAGGCGCTTGCAGTGACAGGGCCGGGACTGGGCCTGTGATTCTGTGTGCATGGTAAGGTGCTCAAGAGAGTGAGTGTCATGGTGAAGGTGCAAAAAGCAGTCCAACAGTAGTCCACAGTGCACCAGTGCAAGAATAAGGTCTAGAGACCAGCATAAATAAATATGGACAAATAAGAGAGTAATGTATAATGTAGACAAGGTAGTATAAAAAACTAGACTGCATTTCCGAAAGTGTGCTTGCCCTGGTCCGGTCACCAACGTGAGCAGACAGTGGCATACGCTATGCTGAACCTGGCTTGATCCAGGCATTGTAACAGTGCCTTTCAGTGTTGGAGCAGTGGCAATATCTCAAAAGCTCTAGTAGAGGGCTATTCAACTATTGGCTTGCGGGGTGATTGCGGTTCGTTGGATTTCACCTGTGGCCTGCCTTCGAATTTAGCTTCTATGACTAAGATGAAATCAATAAAATAAAATGACAGCAGTGATTGACTGCAAAAATAAATAATGTCATGCGTCTTGCGCCTCTCAAACTGGGCTATCAGGTAACCTACAGAAGAATTGAAATTATGAAATATGACCAAGGCATTAAAATGCTGCTTGCTTGTCAGGATACTTTTTCCACTGATTTATTTAAAAAATATATGAGCTATGAGTGTGAATGTTATCAGAGGCGATTCTAGAGTCTGTGAGGCCCCAAGCAAAAAATCCAAGGGGGCCCTACCGACAAGTGTTTTCACCATTATGTGATATCACCATTAGGTTATGTTAAATAATAAAAATACAAAAAGCGTTTTATAAAAATTCTTATATTTTGACATGTATCTCACCACTGCAAGCTGGCAGCTCGACTTGCCTTACATGTGTGTGTGAAGCAGACTGTCCTGAATCTGGCAATATCATTGCCATGGTGGAGGGATTCTCTGGGGCTGAGCAATTTACAGACATATGTGGTGTGCGCCTTGCAGAAATAAATGCCTTTTTTTTTATTTAGTGATGAAAAATGACCTTTCTGTGCTCCATATCTGTGACACGAACTGATCTGACCTGACTTGGACCGAGTTTGCATGTTAGCCTGTGTGTGCCTAGGCCCTATGGTGTAATTTTTACTGCATTGCCATGAACAAAGTAGAGGAAAAAAAGGGGTTTCTTTGTTGAACATTGGGATGCAATGTGAGCCTTGAATTGGATGCCATGCAGAAATTTGCTAGGATCTCAAAACCGGATTATGAACATGCTTTGCCATAGAGAAACATACAATAGTTGGATTATAAACATGCTTTGCCACAAAAACAGACAGAAACGTGGGGTAAGTCCAGCTATATGAAGTTACTATTTTGCCGTCACTTCATCTGTTTTTATAAGCCAGATACATATACATGATGCCAATGGATAGCCCTGTGTCTCCTCTTTCATCTGATATGCTTGCCATATCCTCACTCCTGCCTTTCCTATCCAAAGGCATTGAACGAGCAGTCTCCAAACAGGTCTCTGACTTCCTTTCACAGAACAACCTTCTGGATCCAAATCAGTCTGGGTTCAAAAGCGGCCACTCTACTGAAACGGCTCTGCTGTCTGTAACAGAAGCCTTAAAAGAAGCCAGGGCGACCGCTCGGTCATCAGTACTCATTCTGCTTGACTTATCGGCTGCCTTTGACACGGTTAATCACCGCATCCTTCTCTCTATACTCGCTAACATGGGAATCTCCGGTTCTGCTCTCTCCTGGTTTGAATCCTACCTCACAGGATGCTCGTTTAACGTATCATGGCTTGGTCAGCTATCTGCACCTCACCATCTCACCACAGGGGTCCCCCAGGGCTCAGTGCTGGGCCCCCTCCTCTTTGCTATCTACACCACCTCCTTGGGACAGATTATCCGTTCGCATGGCTTCTCATACCACTGCTATGCAGACGACACACAGCTCTATCTGTCCTTTCCACCTGATGACCCCTTGGTTTCAGCACGGATCTCGGATTGCCTCTCAGACATAGCTACATGGATGAAGGCACACCACCTCCAGCTGAACCTCTCAAAGACTGAACTGCTGGTCCTCCCAGATAAACCTACCATACACCACGACATCAACATCAAATTTGACTCCCTGTCTGTTTCACCTACCAGGACTGCAAGAAATCTAGGAGTTGTTCTCGACAACCAACTAAACTTCTCAGATCATGTTGCCTCAGTCACCCGGTCATGCCGTTTCGCACTCTACAACATACGGAAAATCAGGACTTACTTGACTCAAGATGCTACCCAACTTCTGGTTCAGGCAATAGTCATCTCACGACTCGACTACTGCAATGCCCTCCTGACAGGTCTCCCAGCCTGCGCAGTGAAACCACTTCAGATGATCCAGAACGCGGCGGCACGCCTGGTCTACAACCAACCCAAAAGGCTACACTGGCTACCTATGGCGGCCCGCATCAAATTCAAGGCTCTAACACTTGCCTACAAAGTAGTCTCCGGTTCTGCTCCCACCTACTTGAATGCCCTCATACAGACATACGCTACCTCCAGACCGCTGCGCTCCTCAGACGAACGACGTCTAGCTCTACCACCGGTACACTCAAGCCAATCCAAACTTTTCTCATCTGTTGTTCCTCGTTGGTGGAACACACTGCCAGTTCCTACAAGGGCAGGGACATCCTTCTCCATTTTCAAAAAACTCCTGAAGACCCAGCTCTTTAGAGAACATCTCCTCTCATAGCAACACTTACAACAAGTCTTACTGATCCTAGCACTCACCAGCCGTCTTAAACTGACAAGTAACTGTTAAAAACAGCACTCACTGATGCACTTATTCTTACTGTACTCTAATGTTTTTAAATTGTCCTAAAATTGTTGAGAATTGCTCTAAAACTTAAACTGTTTACCAAATTTACCAGTTGCTTTGGCTAAAAAAGCGTCAGCCAAATGGAATGTAATCTATGCCAGTGATTTTCAACCACTGTTCCTTGGCACACCAGTGTGCCGTGAGAGATCATCAGGTGTGCCATGGGAAATTGTCCAATTTCACTTAATTGGTCCAAAAACTTTAGTTGTTGCAAATAGTAGGCTAGGATATGCCATTGTTGAGCATCTGTGCCTGCAATGTAGTGACTTGCTAAGTAAATACTCTTTCATGTCCGTGGGTGACTAATAGCGCAATAATGGCCTTGTTAATCAAGTGATGCACACGAGAACTGGTGGTGAAAAATAGATATTGGAAAGCTAGATAACGCATTGGGCTCCAGAACATACGTAAATAGCGATGCCATCATGGGGGCAACAATTAGTGGAGGCCAATGGAGAAACAGGTGTCTCTGATTGGAAATCAGACAGGTGTCTCTGATTGTCAGCTAGTGTTGCCCAGAGCGTGTAGGTGCTTGCCTCCAGCAATATGATGGCTGCGTTCATGTAGCCTATGCCACTTAATAGGCTAGAACTCGACGGACAGTCCGGTATAGCTTTCTAATATGGATGAAAAGACGTAGGGCCTAAAACAGCAAATCAGGCTAAACATAAATAAATAGGCCTCCTTGAAAAGAGAAAATGCCGACTCTGAACTGAACTGTAAACAAATGAGAGACTAAATTGTCATTATTTTTACAATATTAGGCCACAGTGTGTAATTCTGTGAAAAAATGTACCGTGGCTCAAAAAGGTTGAAAAACACTGATCTATGCGATCACGAGTAATTCAAACGAGAGTAATGGGTGGACGCAGAGAAGTATAGACTGTAAATATGATGCAATTTGATTTAATTTCATGTTTTTTTTATTTTCATACTTGATCGTACATATAAGTGCGTGGTCTCGTTGGAAAGACCCACTTCTGCTCTGTCACGCCATAGAGGTTTCATCTTGCTGCGATGAACAGTTCCGGAGCAATGTAACAAAGAAGAAAGGGTGTGTTTTTTGACGCACTTTGTGTCAATTGGGTTCTAAAAAATTAACGCGTATGCTTGGTCCTTACTGCATCACAATTAGCATGTTATGGCTGACAGCCCTAATACAAACATAACGTTAACCATCTCCTTGCTTAACTAGTTGTAACTGTCGCTAGCTAGCTGAAATTTACTGTCGTATAGATGTAGCAAACCATGTTCAATCTTTCTGCCAATTAACATTAGCCTACTATAACTTCATTGAGTAGGCTAAATGCCAAACTCCGATGTTAGGCCATAGCATAGGGCCTACATATGTACAGATGTAATGTTTGTACAACAGGACAGGAACACGCAAAATACATCATTCAATCTCTATGGACGAAATTCTCCGGCAAACGTGAGTCGGGGGCCCCCTAGCAGCTCAGGGCTCCAAGCAGTTGCTTGCCTTGCCTGTTGACAAGGTGCGCCTCTGAATGTTATATATTCCATCCCCTAATTCTGTTTTACTGGTTTATTTGACATAATCTATATGGATTTGCTCTATAAAGACCTTGTGTCTGTTTGGGATAGTTTTGAGAGCCTGGGATTGTTTTGAGAGCCTATTGATGTATCTCAGAATAAAGGAATACTTCATATTACTCTAAACCACCTTCTGTAAATCAACTGTATACTACTGTCTACATTGCACTATATTTCTTGACCTGTCTCTGTATATTTCATTACTTTTCTATATTTTGCATCACATTGCATGCATGTATCACAGCTAAGATCTTTGGTTGCTATAGATAGATAGATAGATAGATAGATAGATAGATAGATACATACATACATACATACATACATACATACATACATGATCCCCAGGGGAAATTCAAGGTCTCAGTAGCAAACAGACATCGCACACACATTCACTAATAGCAGAAAAAAGTAATTAAAAGTATATAATATAAAATACACAACTAAGCAATAAGGACAGTAGAAGATAAAGAATATACTATACTAAAATACAAATTATACTAAATAACACTTAATCTAAATAAATTCTAACAGTATCCACATAGTGGGTGATTAATCAAGAGTCGCTTGCAATGACTGAGGCAGGGACTGAGCCTGTGATTCTCTGTGCATAGTAAGGTAAGGTAAGGTGCTCTGTGTGAGTGAGTGTCATGGTGATGGTGCAAATGAGTAAGTCCAACAGTGCAAGAATAAAGTCTAGAGACCAGCATAAAATAAATATGGACATATCAGCGAGTAGGCAAGGTAATATAAGAAAAATATATAGAAAAAACTCTCTCTCTCTCTCTATAATTCTGCTCCTCGTCTTCGTCGGTAACGTCTGTGTCGCTATCGCCCTCTTGCAAGTGACTTGGCCTATCACCCACTCCGCTCGGCCCGTTGTGGAGATGGAACAGTGTTCAGTCACTCTTTCTAATGTCTTGGACCTGGTGTGTGGTCGTAGGGAGTAGATTTAGAATGGGACGCTAAGGACTAGTCCTAATCAACATTTTAAGATGACAAAACTGTCCCCACCAATATTTTAGTGAACTCATTTGTGCTGCTGATCATTCCGACAGCCAGCACGACAGTACAAGAAACGTCGTCATTTGATTGGCTGAAAAACCGAGGGGGAGGGAGAGGGGTTATCGGACACGCACGTACACACACAGAGTGTCAAAGCACTGGCAGTCAAGTGAGCGTGTGTGTGTCAACGACAACGGTAAGGTACCAGGGCTGTCTGCCAATACATACCCCATAAAAGGCCAGAGTAAAACATTTTGATATTCCATTTGCCCTTCAGCATGTACATGGTCTCCCCTGATTGTGTGGTGATTCTGGTCTCCCCTGATTGTCGTGGTCAGAGTCATCTTGTCTTAGTAGAAAGGACTCATCCAGCGTTGTCTGGCGAAAAAAAACCTAGCGAGACCTGGCGAGACTGCCACCTAGTGATAAACCCTCCACAGCTAGGAGCACAGAGATGAGCATGAGATTGCATTCTCTCTGTCCCCTCCACAGCTAGGAGCACAGAGAGTGAAGGGGATGAGCATGAGATTGACAGAGTGAACATGAGACAGAGGGCCAGAGAGGAGACAGTAGCACTTCCACGCCCAAACGTCCTTGTGCGAACCCTCCCTTCTCATCGTCTTGCACTCACAAATTAACTTTTTCTTTGCTTTTGCTTTTAATCGCTTTACAGATGGAGAGAGATACTTTTGTCAAACACACATACACACACACACGCTCCCATATTCAAACAGACTTATGTTTATGTTGGCTCATTGCGTTATTTTTTCTTTTTCCAATGTCCAAATTTCCGTCAAGGATTCCCGGGACACTGAAAGACCGGGGTAGACGAAACTTGGTGAGCATGTAACCCCATATGGATAGCATGGAACCATCATTTTTCGTTTTGATCTGTAGCCCCCCCACTGGACTGGACCCCCGAAAGGAGGGTAGGGCAGACACCGTTTTCTGTGAATATCTCGAGAACCGTAAGGTTTAGGAGGACCATTTTTTTTGTATGTTGATCTCAAGGGGCCATGTCAACCCATTCCATAATCACTCAGTTCATGTATAGCGCCACCTAGTTAAACACAAAAAAGTAAAAATGAGGTGTTGTAAGGTATCTGTGACCTAACATAGTCAAAACTGCACGAAATTGGAAGTGTAGGATCATTATGACACCCTCTGAATACACGCCAAGTTTCGTGGAATTCCGTTAATGGGGGGCCACACAATAAATTAATTCATGTTACTATACACCAACTGGCCTGTAGGTGGCCGGAGACAGTTTTCTGTGAATATCTCGAGAACCGTAGGGCCTAGGACAGGGGTGGGCAAACTGCGGCCCGTGGGCCGGATCCGGCCCGCCAAGCACTTTCATCCGGGCCCGCTGAGCATTTCATTTAGTTATCAGGCTGCTCGCTATTTTTTTCCTGCGATAGAGACGACGTTGGTTAGCTTTACTGCGAACTGCTTTTCACTCTCCTTAGATAACGTTTACAACGTCAATGTCAAAACATCATGTTAAATAGAGATGACATCATGTTAAACTAAGTTAACTCTTAGTTATCTCCTTTGCAGCAGATCTAACGTGAACATTATGCAATCCATTTAATTGGGAACGCGTCTGCACTCACAAGAGGGAGAGAGAGCCGCAGGTTCCAGCTGGCTTGTGATTGTTGATAATTGATATCTCCTTATAAGAAAGTTTTAAAAGGAAATCATGAAGGCAACAGTAGTTCCCACTACTGACCATTTATAAACTGTGAGAGGGCCCAGCCGTAGGTACAGCACAAGCCATAGCGGAGCAGGCAGAAGATCATTGAGAAATAAACGTGAATTAAAGCGACTGTCTTAAAGCGATAGTGCACAATTTATACATTTGTTAAACAGCATAAAATTAGCAGTATTTTTAAGCAATTAATATTTTAAAACAAATATTTTTAATACTAAATTATAGGCTATACATTTTTTTATGTGCCGTGGGGGGGTCGGGGTGGTTGTTGTGCGTCCCGCCGGCCAATTTTCAAAACCCAATGTGGCCCTTGAGCCAAAAAGTTTGCCCACCCCTGGCCTAGGAGGTCCACATTTTTTTGTATGTTGGTCTTAAGGGGGCATGTCAACCCATCCCATTACCACTTATTTCATGTATAGCGCCACCTAGTTAAAAATTAAAAAGCAAAAAATTAGGTGTTTTCATCACAATATCTCTGGCTGACATGGTCAAAACTGCACGAAATTGAAAGTGTAGGATCATTATGACACCGTACCATTAGTGACCGTACACCAACAAGTATTCCCGGGACACTGAAAGACCGGGGTACACGAAACTTGGTGGGCATGTAACCCCACATGAATAGCATGGAACCATCGTTTTTTGTTTTGATCTATAGCCCCCCCGCTGTACTGGACCCCCCGAAAGGTACAGCACGTTTATGTTTATGTTTATGTGTGTGGGTGTGTGCGTGTGTGTGTGTGCGTGCTTGTGTGTTTGCCTGCGTATGTGTGTTTGTGCATGTGCATGTGCATGCATGCGTACATATGTCTACTGTACTGAAAATGATCATATTTTCATAAATGTGATCTCACAGAGGTAAATGGCAAATATGAACCATAAATTATGTCTATATCAATAATTAATTGAGTAATTGAGCTAAAGTAGTCAAAGAGTGGAGTGCACGCACATCTGCTGGGCATACGGCTTAGCCAACATTATTTTTCAATTGAGCTAACATTGGCTGTGTAACAAAAATATGAACACCTTACAAGGGTTAATCATTATAACACGGTGACATGATGTGTTAACTTGCTAGAATCATAATGACATCAGCTGACGTCTTTTCATCCTATAAGTCAATGGCGCAATTGGTTAGAAGGCTTAATTTAGTAGCGGGTTCAATACCCACGAGGAGTTAATGTTAGGAAGTGCCTACTTTTTGGTGTCATATTCATGGTCCAGTGCATGTAAGCCTACTACAGACAATTTTGACATTTAAATATGTCATATATTATGTGGCATATTTGGAATTGGTTCTCTCCATCCCAGAAAGTGGCAAATCTGCAAGCGACAAAAGGCCATCACTGAACTGAAACACCTGAACCGACGACGCATAGGGCAGTTGTTTACCACCCTTCCTCAGAGATCGAAAAGTAAATGTACCCCTTACTTTTTCGACTTCCCCCCCTTAATCAAGGAATCACTGAATTAACACTTTAAAATAAAGATATACTTAAATTGTCCTTAATTACGAATAAAGGGAACCTCTCACTTGACACCTTAAATGTAGAATAAGGGCATTTTAAGGTACATGTTTTACAAATTACAAATGAAGGGCCACTTAATATAAATGTAGTGGTTTAGGTATGTTTTCAGGGGTAATTTAAAGTACATTTGAGTTCATCATGTTTTGTAGTGGTACTAAAATAAGAGTAAACATTACGGTGGCATTAAAAGTAACAGTTTATGATAAAAAACTTAAGTAACTAGATGGAATGTGAAATATGCTGTATATAAAAATAAATACACTCGTCTGTCAGCCATTATTATGAAACATGGAAGGAAATAACACATGACTGTAACAGGAACATTGTCCTCAATATTCACTCCAGCACATTCAGGGAAGCTACAGTAGAGAGTCTGCAAGACCATGCGTGTGTTTGTGTGTGTGTGTATGTGTTTCTAGCAGGCTAGTATGGAAGTGTGGTGTGTGTGTGTGTGTGTGTGTGTGTTTCTAGCAGGCCAGTATGGAAGTGTGGTGTGTGTGTGTGTGTGTGTTTCTAGCAGGCTAGTGTGGAAGTGTGGTGTGTGTGTGTTTCTAGCAGGCCAGTATGGAAGTGTGGTGTGTGTGTGTGTGTGTTTCTAGCAGGCTAGTATGGAAGTGTGGTGTGTGTGTGTGTGTGTGTGTGTGTGTTTCTAGCAGGCCAGTATGGAAGTGTGGTGTGTGTGTGTGTTTCTAGCAGGCCAGTATGGAAGTGTGGTGTGTGTGTGTGTGTGTGTGTGTGTGTGTGTGTGTTTCTAGCAGGCTAGTATGGAAGTGTGGTGTGTGTGTGTGTGTTTCTAGCAGGCCAGTATGGAAGTGTGGTGTGTGTCTGTGTGTGTGTGTGTTTCTAGCAGGCTAGTATGGAAGTGTGGTGTGTGTGTGTGTTTCTAGCAGGCTAGTATGGAAGTGTGGTGTGTGTGTGTGTGTTTCTAGCAGGCCAGTATGGAAGTGTGGTGTGTGTGTGTGTGTGTGTGTGTGTGTGTGTTTCTAGCAGGCCAGTATGGAAGTGTGGTGTGTGTGTGTGTGTTTCTAGCAGGCTAGTATGGAAGTGTGGTGTGTGTGTGTGTTTCTAGCAGGCTAGTATGGTTCTGCTCCTTTCCAGCAGAGGGTTGAGGGGAGAGAGGGGGTGTGGGCAGTCGAATCCCAGTAGCTGTCGCGTGGACGACTCCCAGTCGCGGCCGAACTCCAGCCGGCTGCACACGCATGGGTACTGCCTGTCTGCCCAGCGCACCCTGTCCACCGCCCGCTTCAGGGCCTCCCACTCAGAAGAGCTGCGGTCAACACACAAAAATAACAAGCACAGAAACGCACACAGTAAGAGCTGCGGTCAACACACAAAAATAACAAACACAGAAACACACACAGTAAGAGCTTTGGCAAAACACAAAAATAACAAACACAGAAACACACACAGTAAGAGCTGCGGTCAACACACAAAAATAACAAACACAGAAACATAAGTGGGGTTTCCATTAGAGGAACTCTATTTCTACAGGGTCTCGGCCGTTTGCACAAATTGTTTTTACAGGGCCGTCCCAGTCATGGCAATGTTCGAGAACTTCTGGGGTTGAAACAACACGTGGGTAGGTACATCAGGGCAGCCCTGAAAAACTATTACAGTGGTGTGAGATGTAACCATGCAAGCAATGCTTGTATGAGCAAATCGTTTTTTTTGGCTGCAGGCAAAACTTTGCTTACCCCAGTGAGTCGCTCCAGTAGAGCGGAGAAAGCCAACGTAATCTTCCTTTACCAATTAGGCTACGATATATTTTGCATTACATCCAAACAACAGATTTGGCACTGCACTTACTGTACACGAGCCTAGATACTGCTTTCAAATACATTTATTTCATTCCAAAGACATTTTGATCCTTTTTTATTTGTATTCATTTTTTTAACTCACAGCAGCCTGCAGTGCACACATCTCGGCTGCAGTGGACACATGTTCCGAGTCGTGGAGAACGGGCAGACAACGGAATGTAACATTAATGTGTATTTATTAATACAAAAATAGTTTAAATAACAAAAAAACAGTGTGGAAAAACTGACCAGGAGCCACTACAAAACAAGGCCTAGACCTCTGCAGCCAGGCACTCACTCCTGCTCTCTCACCCCAGGGAGTGGAAAAAACAAAGGGGTTTGCTTGGGTAAGGCCCGAGGCTGGCCCGAGGCTGGCCCTAGTGGCGGCGAAGTGGGGCACATACACACACACACAAACATGCTGTCTACTAGAGTTGGGTCTCATAGATTTAAACGTGTGGTTTGCATGTACTGTATTCTATTATTTTCTTATAATAGAATACAGAACAGAATGAACTCATGTCATAAAGCAACATGAAGGCCCTGCTGTCCTGTCCTACGTGACAGGTGACAGATTGTACTTTCCCACACCGTTGATAGCTGAATGCACAGATATGTGCTGGAAAATGTCTAAATCTGTGTGTCCCTGGACTTTATTTTACCCCAAAAGTGATGTTATTTCATATATAACAAGCAATTATGGTATATAAAAGAAGGAGAGACACTCACACACTTCTTCTAACACTACTGCTACCATCACCACCACAAGAGCTACTACTGTTATTAACTAATGCTGCTGCTGCTACTGTGTTAGACAGACAGAGTTGTAACAACGATGAGGGTCGTCATCCCACTGCTGGTACTGCTGTTCTTCATGTGTGGAGCTCAGGCTCGGAGCACCCAGACTGAAGTTTCAGACAGAGAGCCAG
Organism: Alosa sapidissima; assembly: GCF_018492685.1. Taxonomy (NCBI): domain Eukaryota; kingdom Metazoa; phylum Chordata; class Actinopteri; order Clupeiformes; family Clupeidae; genus Alosa; species Alosa sapidissima. Next base: position 1,930,569 of record NC_055958.1, on the reverse strand, counting down.
AGCACTGGGGCTGCTGCTGCTGCAGTTACTGAGCCAGTAGATATATTTGCAGAGCTCAGGGAACTCTGAGACATGGTGGTGGAGCAGAGAGGGCTGCTGACTGTCATCCAGAATGAGCTACAAAACGCCAAATCCCTGCTGTACACAATGGGGACTGAGAACAATATGATGAAAGACTGGTGGCCAGTGAGACTAAAGTGGAGGCTCTAGCAGTGAATTCAGCACAAGAGGCAGAACTGAGCAGTGAGACTAAAGTGGAGGCTCTAGCAGTGAATTCAGCACAAGAGGCAGAACTGAGCAGTGAGACTAAAGTGGAGGCTCTAGCAAGAATTCAGCACAAGAGGCAGAACTGAGCAGTGAAGACTGAAGTGATGAACCTGATCAAAGCAAATGCAGCCCAAGAGATCAGACTGGCTCCCAGTGAGACTGAGGTGGAGAACCTGAGGATGGAAACTGCAGCACTGTAGAGCTGACAGCAGTGAAGACCAGACTGGCACTGAGACTGATATAGAGAATCTGGAGAAAGAGATCACAGAGCAACCCAAGGTGGCATTCTCAGCAGGTCTGACTGACTCAGGATACATAGAGTCTGGGAATACTGACTTGAACTTGGTCTTCACTAGAATCATCACCAATGTTGGACTGGCCTACAGCAGCATGACAGGCCTACGCTATATGTATATCACTTTGTATCAGAATAAAAAGAAAATAATGGATTTGTGGGATCATGATACAGATGGACAGTCCAACTATCTGTCCAGTGGTGTGACTCTGCAACTGGAGGAGGGAAAAGTAGTTAACATGCGACTCCCTGCAGGCAACATGCTCTATGATAATGCTTATGATCACTGCACCTTCAGTGGCTTCCTACTCTTTCCTCTCTGAGTGGAACACACTGCTCAACATGATACTGATGCTACATGATAATGATGAGCACATTGAATAACCCGTGTGTGACGTATGCTGTATAAATACAATTGCCTTGCCTTGCCTGATGCTGACAAGTCATTAATAAAGTACAAATGATTAAGAGCAAACAAATCCTGTTCTTTTTATTTCTTTTTTGCTAGGTAGTGTGTGTGTGTGTGTGTGTCTGGAAACTGAGGATTCTGACAAATCATAACTGTTAAAAAAAAAACATTTATTGACTATGCATACATTAATAAGCCAAAAAAAAACAGAAGTTTTTGTTCTTTCTGCTCTCATATTTCCATATTCTGTCCAGAGAGTTGCAGAGGACACTTTAGCTAAATAATAAAGGAACTGAGTGAATGACCTTCATGACCTCTAACAGTTAATGCATGTTGGCTATGGAGTCTCTGTTAGCACTGGTTGGGCACTACAGCTAAAAACGGAGGACTGAAACAGAGGTGAAATGTTCCAATCCCTTAGTAAATATGGCACATCGTACACACACACACACTCATGCTTTTCTGGGATCCTGTGACGTCCTCCCAGCTCCTGGGAGCAACAGGGTGAGTGTCCAGTGCAGTGCTGTCCTCCTCCAGGCCTGCTATCAGTGGGAATAGTCCTATCCTCCTGTCCTCCCAGCTCCTCTTGTCCCTCAGAGCCTGGAATACCCAGAAGCCTTGGGTTGCTAGATCACTCTCGTTGGCTGTGTGATTGTTTCTCTCTTCTCTATTTCTCCCTCTCTGTGTATCTGTGTGTGTGCCTGACTTGTTTCTCTCTGTGTATCTGTGTGTGTGCCTGACTTGTTTCTCTCTGTGTATCTGTGTGTGTGCCTGACTTGTTTCTCTCTGTGTATCTGTGTGTGTGCCTGACTTGTTTCTCTCTGTGTATCTGTGTGTGTGCCTGACTTGTTTCTCTCTTCTGTGTGTGTGTGTGTGTGTGTGTGTGTGCCTGACTTGTTTCTCTCTCACTCCCTCCTCCTTCTCTGTTTCTCTCTCTTCATTCATTCTCATTGTCTCACTCCTGTTCTATTCTTGTATTGTAAGAAAACAACACCATTGTTTATATTTACAACTTCAGTCATTCTGTCATCCTTTGTGACCTTCCTATGAGCAGAGAATACTGTAAGCTAGTGTGTGTGTGTGTGTGTGTGTGTTTGGGTGTGGGCAGCTGTTAGAGAGGGCTTCTGGGTAAATACTGGGGAACAAGGGGGAGTCAGGTAGAGGAGAGGAGGAAGACTTTACAATAACAGGCTTAGCTGCTTCGTAAGACAGGTAACACAAGATACATCTGCCTCAGTGTGTGTAAGAAACACAGCGCAGTAATGTACAATATACTGTAGCTCAGCAATCAGTCATGTGTTTGCAAAGTCAGGATGGAAATGACATGAAACCCATGTGAGGAAATAAAATAGGGTCATCTAAATAAAGGGAGACAAATTCAAGTCAAAACATACATTGATCACATACTTACTGACAGTTATTTATTTACTTATATTCAAGGAAAGAGCTTTGACTTTTGCACATTAATAAAATGTAAATGTGTTTTTTTTTAATCGGCTCACAGGCTTTGATCATGATTAATACATATCATACTAAAGACATACTTCTACTTGATAAACTATTCGGTGAAAATTGGCATGGTTTTCCATCAGTCTGATATACACTGATCTAATGATACATCGCTGTTCAGCACAGACGTACAGACAGAGGTCACGGCATGTATTCAAAGGGAGCGATACGAGCACATTCTTCAAGCCAAGTGCAGCCATCTTCAACGAAGTAGAATATCTTTGCTATATACTGTAGTCATTTAGATAAAAGTGTCTGCTGAAGAATTTGCACGTGATCAAGATAATAAATAATGTTTAAATAATAAATAATGCAAATACAATACTTTGTTGTATTTGTCTGATTGCCTATTTGTTTTTTTCTTGCATTTCTATATCCCCAGTGAAAGCAGGCAGCAGGGGAAATAAATCTATTAGCCATATTATAACCCCTTATTATAATATTTTTTAAGATACTGTCAATGTAAAACTTGGAATAAAATGATATCCTGTATCACACTTTAACTGCAACATTGGCTTTTTATTATTCAACAATTTCAGACACTCCCCAGTGGTTAACAGACGATTTAGAAGACTGATTAAAATCAAACAGACAACAGGCCAGTATGGACGGTGTGTGTGTGTGTGTGTGTGTGTGTGTGTGTGTGTGTGTGTGTGTGTGTGTGTGTGTGTGTGCGTGTGTGTGTGTGTGTGTGTGTGTGTGTGTGTCAGAGTTTCCGCTAGAAAAAAATGGTGCCGGTTTCGTTTTCCGGACATTTTGATGATGCCGGTCAAATATCCTATTATCCCTTAGTCAAATTAGTCAAATTGAGGAAAACTGGAGACAGGCTATGTAGCTTAAAGAATGACATAATCAGGCTGTATAGAATGCAACATGTTCATTAGCCTAACTTAAACATGCTTAACAAGATCTAGCCAGTATCTTTTCATGGACAGCAAGAGTCCGCTTCATTCGTTGTTTTAAAAAGGCTACGTTGTTTGTTGCTGCTACCCACCTTATCTCCAGTGGTGACTGTACACAGATGCGCGCACACAAGAATGAGCGCTCACACCACTACCCCCTAATGCTATGCCTCTTTATTTGATAACAATACATTAAGAAATGTTTCCTATTCTGGGAAACGTTTAGTTTCTTTTTCTTTCGGCCGCGGTTCAATGATACCGTTTAATTGTGCCAGAAATTATCCGCGGACCAGTAATCGCCTCGTCGAGGAGGCCCTAACCCTGCGGATCATAGACAGAGAACGCATAGGCCTACTGTATGCTTTGGGTAAAGAACACTTTGCATGTCCAGTGTACACGGAGAATGACAGTGTCTTGGAGCGGCCGCACTCCACTTCCAATGTCACCGATTCCGACAGATACGCCCGACACTTTTTATCTGGTGGTGGTGGAGTTGACCGGACATCTGAGGCTTCAGACGTTACCAATTTATCATCATCCATCGCGTCTGGCCTCTGAAACATTTTTTAAGGCTAGTCTGCCTGGGCCTGGCCATGTTTGAACCGCCTCACTCATTTGTTCGTTGTTTAACATGGACGTTTTAAGCGTGCGCTGTGTGTGTGTAAGTGTGGTGTGTGTGTTTCTAGCAGGCTAGTATGGTTCTGCTCCTTTCCAGCAGAGGGTTGAGGGGAGAGAGGGGGTGTGGGCGGTCGAATCCCAGTAGCTGTCGTGTGGACGACTCCCAGTCGCGGCCGAACTCCAGCCGGCTGCACACGCACGGGTACTGCCTGTCTGCCCAGCGCACCCAGTCCACCGCCCGCTTCAGGGCCTCCCACTCGGAAGAGCTGCGGTCAACACACAAAAATAACAAGCACAGAAACACACACAGTAAGAGCTGCGGTCAACACACAAAAATAGCAAACACAGAAACACACACAGTAAGAGCTGCGGTCAACACACAAAAATAACAAGCACAGAAACGCACACAGTAAGAGCTGTTGGCAACACACAAAAATAACAAGCACAGAAACACACACAGTAAGAGTTTTTATTTCACTCACTTTTGTTTCATTTGTGTTCTCTGTATCTCACAAAACTCACGTTTTTAATTCTCCTCTCACTCATTTGTTCTGCCATAATAGCTTTCTTTCTTTCTTTCGTTCTATCTTTCTTTCTTACACACACACACACACACACCCATAGACACACACACCTGTGTTGAGGAGGGTCTCTGAGGCGGAACAGAGACTGCAGCAGCTCTCCCTGGACCAGCTTCCTGACGCGCACCAGCTGCAGGACCAGCAGGGTGGACACCAGCCTCAGGATATCAGCCTGGGCCTTGGGGCCTGATAGACAACACACACACACACGCACACACAAACACACACACAAGTATTTAAAGTTATATTATATCCTTATATACCAGCAGGGTGGACACCAGCCTCAGGATGGCAGCCTGGGCCTTGGGGCCTGATAGACAACACACACACACGCACACACACACACACAAACACACACACACACACAAGTATTTAAAGTTATATTATATCCTTATATACCAGCAGGGTGGACACCAGCCTCAGGATGGCAGCCTGGGCCTTGGGACCTGATAGACAACACACACACACACACACACACACACACACACAGACACAGACACACACACAAGTATTTAAAGTTATATTATATCCTTATATACCAGCAGGGTGGACACCAGCCTCAGGATGGCAGCCTGGGCCTTGGGGCCTGATAGACAACACCCACACACACACACACACACACGTATTTAAAGTTATATTATATCCTTATATACCAGCAGGGTGGACACCAGCCTCAGGATATCAGCATGGGCCTTGGGACCTGATAGACACATATGTATACAGTATACATACTCTTCTTGTCCAAAACCAGTGCCTGACCTCACAAATACTCTTCTGAATGAATGGGAAACAATTCAGTCACTCTAAAATCTTGTGGAGATATGTTCTCACCCAGAGAAGAGATGCCCTTTTCTTTTAGAAAAACGTTGGCAAAGAAGTTCAGATCCATACCCAGGAGCAATCCCACTTCAGCAGTGCATTCCCAGTAACCCTCCTAATGGGGAAATGAAGGCAGTATGCAAGTAAACCAGCAAGTTAGCAAATTAATGCAAACATTTCAGATATTGAGGGTGCACTGATAATAAGTATTTATTTTTTAACTTTTTATATGTTGTCTGTTTGAATGTTCTGATTGATGACCGGTGCATCTCTAACAAATATGTAAAAGTGGCCAATTCATACAGTGTCATAGGTAAATTTGATATATATTTTATTGACCATGGTTACATGTATAAAATCAATAAAAAGAAAACATCCATGGGGGTGAATACTTTTTATAGGCATTGTAGAAGTGCCCAATCCATACAGTGTCATATATATACTGGCTGTTTGCTCTGTACTGTAACTGTGGTGTTGGGAAACAAAAAGGTAGTCTGAAAAGCAGGCATCTTACAGGGTTCTGGTGACATGCCAGCTGTTCCCATGATGCACTGGGGCTGAGCCTTCTGCCCTGCCTGCAATGGAGAACTCATCACTTTCAGAGACGCCTGAGCGTGCTCACATGGTTCATAATGTGCGTTCATGCACCCAAGACACAACAGCATGCTAACAAAAATATCCAGCACAAAGCCTCTTCTTATCACTGTAGTCTAGAGGTGTAAAAGTCTGGTGTATTGAACTAGGCTACCTGTCGAGTTATGCTGTGATAGTCGAGTTATGCTGTGATAGCATATCTTGATAAAGCTGTGTAAAAGTCCTGCCACGTATTGGTTCTACATGTGTGCTTACCATAGGTGATTTCACTAATTAGCTGATCTACCTGGCTTAAAAGTTGTGCCAGAATCAACTGATTAAGTGAATGGTTGGGACAAATATGTGGCAGGACTTTTACATTCTGAAGCCAAACTTTTACACCTCTGCTGTAGTTACTGTATTGGCATATTTCCCTTATTGTGTAAAACTGAGAAAAAGCCTTGGACTAATTTGCTTCCAGGGTTGAGGATGGGCAGCGGCCTTAAGTGGGGCAATGTAGAACCGGGCCTTAACTGTGGACGCTTGGAATACAAAACAATATTTTATAACAATTTGTTACAGCAAATGGATCTACAGCCGAATCATAGCCATGGCGATATCTTGAAAACCAGAGAATTATAAAAAACAAAAAACAAATAATTCATAATTATTTTGGGTTTCCTAGCAACAGAAATTACTTGCATTTGTGAAGGAACCAAATATACAGACATATTAAAACTTTTGTTTTGAATTGAGGACACTTTAATTTAATGACATTGTAATTAAGTTTATGTGTGTACTCTTGCTAAGCACTGTTTAGAAGTTTCTAGCATTGATTGTCTTGACTTGGTTAATGAATGTCCCTAATATTACAACTCTCCATGGAAACAGAAGACTGAGGCTTTTTCCCAGTGCGTGAGCCAGAGGAAAAGGAACGGCATGGAAAACAGCCATACAGCATGTGACTTCCAACAACTTGGTATAATTCCTAACTGTTATAAATGCACCCCACACAGAGCACAGGCAAAGGCAGAAAAATAAGATAAATGAATGACAGGGTATGACCAGTGTGTATTACTCTACCTTTGACGTCTACCTGCATCTTCAGCTCGGAGGACCTCTATTGCCCGCTTTTTTGGTGGAAATCTACGGCTCCTGCCCAAACGTGAGCCTGAGGCCTGAGAGTCGTCTCGATCTGGTGCGCCTGCTGGCGGGGACAGAAGGACAGACGCCGCAGAGTCCACCTCCCCCCCTTCCACTGCCACGTCAGAGTCAGGAGCCTTCTCTACGCCCAATGATGTGAGTTTGCTGAGTCTCCAGGTCCCAATGTCCTCTCCAAGTGGGCCTACATGTGCATCTCCACAGACAGGGAGAGGGGCAAGAGCAAGAGTAGCAGCCTCAGTGACAGAAGACAGGGGAGGTGGAAAAAGATCAGCCATGACAGAGCCTGGAGCACTGAAGAGGCAATCGGAGACAGGAGGAGGACCGGAGCCCCCGGAACCCCGAGGGGGCCCAGCACCTAGGGGGGGGCACTGAACGCCGGGACCAAAGCCAACAAAGTGTTCAGCATCGAGGGTGAAGCCCTGGGTGGTGGGAGGTGGAGGTGGAGGGGGAGGGGGAGGTGGAGCACCGCCAAAGGTAGCACGGCCAAAAGCACGTGACATCTGGTTCATCCACTGCTGCTGCAGAAAGGGCTGCGGAGGGGGCACAGATCGTGAGGAGGAACCAAACGCTGCGTAGCCGGAAGCCCTCTGGGAGAGGCGACGAACAGCAGGAGGAGGGGCATGGGCAGAGAAGAGAGGGCCAGAGGGTATGGATTGAGAGGGCAGGAATCCGAGAAGGGGGAGGGCATTCGAGGGAGTTGGGGCCGGGGTAGCATCAGCATGTCCGGGAGTGCCCGCTCCTTCTGCATCAGCATCAGCATGTCCGGGAGTGCCCGCTCCTTCTGCATCAGCATCAGCATGTCCGGGAGTGCCCGCTCCTTCTGCATCAGCATCAGCATGTCCGGGAGTGCCCGCTCCTTCTGCATGGTCATCTATTATGCCCTTACCACGGGGAGCGGCACGAGCACGAGCACGAGCACGAGCACGAACACGGGTCTGGCTTCTATCCACGCGCTGTAAAACAAAAAAAGGGAGAGATTCAGACCACTCAAGGATGCTTGTCATATTGCCTAAGGTTGAGAGATTGTAGATTTGGGGCTCAAGCTTTCTTTACCATGCACACATACCTACAGTACTACTGTTGGACTACTTTTTGCACCTTCACTATTACACTCACTTTCTTGAGCACCTTACCATGCACACAGAACTACAGGCTAGTCCCGGCCCTGTCACTGCAAGCGTCTCATGCTAGCTAGCTAGCTATCTATCTATCTATCTATCTATCTATCTATCTATCTATCTATCTATCTATCTATCTATCTATCTATCTATCTATCTATCTATCTATCTATCTATCTATCTATCTATCTATCACATGGGCAGCAAGCTGCTCCAGACATTCTGCACTAGCAGCCGTGGCCCACTGGTTAGCACTCTGGGCTTGGAACCGGAGGGTTGCCGGTTCGAGCCCCGACCAGTGGGCCACGGCTGAAGTGCCCTTGAGCAAGGCACCTAACCCCTCACTGCTCCCCGAGCGCCGCTGTTGATGCAGGCAGCTCACTGCGCCGGGATTAGTGTGTGCTTCACCTCACTATGTGTACACTGTGTACTGTGTGTGTTTCACTAATTCACGGATTGGGTTAAATGCAGGGATCAAAAGAGTATATATACTTATACTAAAGCTGGTGATCCTTATACACTGGGACTGAAGGGGGCGTCTAAATTGTCCCTGGCTGCCCTGCTTTCGATGCTTGAGCCTAGGAGGTGTTCCAGACACCCACTGAAATGTTCAGTCATTTTTAAAGAAACCGTTGGGATCACGTATCTCTATACAAATTAACTTCATTTAATATAATGCTTAATCATATTATAATATAATGCTTTATCATATTATAAATTATGATAGTGATCTTTAAGGGTTCATCAGCTTAGAAAACATGTTCACTCCAACTACACCTACCAGAGCATCACCTTGAATCTTTTCAGCATTAAAACGCCCAGAAGAGCCCAGCATATGAAGAAAACATTGAGAAGACAGACCAAGCATATTTGAGTTGCATTTTATCGTTGTAAGCTCACACAAATCTAAATGTGCTCCTGAATAGTCATGGATCAAACTGCTGTATATTTTGGATATTGCTGAATTAACAAACTTACGCGTAAACTCCTCTGCAATTCTGAGGGGAAAGGGGGAGATGAAATATCTTCCTGCGCCTATTCAATCATAAAGGGAGAGTTGAGAAGACAGTATATGCATGTACTGTATGTATGTTTGAATTTCAGTTTAAATTGTGTAAAATAAAAAAGGTGTTTTATCCTCTATTGGGTTCAGCAGCTTAAATGTACATTTATTCATTTAGCGAACGCTTTTATCCAAAGCAAGTTACACATGTCAGTTATACTACACTGGCTTTTCTCCCCAGAGCAACTCAGGGGTAAGAGCCTTAATCAAGGGGACAACAGTGGAAGCCGAAGTGAATCACAAACTTTTCAGGCTACTGCAAAACATTTCTCTCTGTGTTCAGTCCAACTATACCTACCACAATACCGCCATGAATCTCTTCTTCTTCAAAAAGCCCAAAGCCCATATCTTCCTCCAAATCAGAAACAGAGTGCTGAGAAGACAGGCCAAGCATGTTTGAATTGCATTTTAAATTTAACAAAGTGTTTTATCCTCTCTGTGATCTTTAAGGGTTCATCAGCTTAGAAAACATTTCTGTCCATGTTCACTCCAACTACACCTACCAGAGCATCAAAAATTCTGTCCATTCAAGCCCACTACTGCATCATCATAAATGGGGCAGTGGTAGTGTAGTGGTTAAGGAGCTGGGCTAGCGTGCAGTAGTGTAGTGGGTAAGGAGCTGGGCTAGCGTGCAGTAGCCTGTAGGGCGGTAGTAGTGTAGTGGGTAAGGAGCTGGGCTAGCGTGCAGTAGTGTAGTGGGTAAGGAGCTGGGCTAGCGTGCAGTAGCCTGTAGGGTGGTGGTAGCATAGTGGTTAAGGAGCTGGGCTAGCGTGCAGTAGCCTGTAGGGTGGTGGTAGCATAGTGGTTAAGGAGCTGGGCTAGCATGCAGTAGCCTGTAGGGTGGGGGTAGTGTAGTGGTTAAGGAGCTGGGCTAGCGTGCAGTAGCCTGTAGGGTGGTGGTAGTGTAGTGGTTAAGGAGCTGGGCTAGCGTGCAGTAGCCTGTAGGGCGGTGGTAGTGTAGTGGTTAAGGAGCTGGGCTAGCGTGCAGTAGCCTGTAGGGTGGTGGTAGTGTAGTGGTTAAGGAGCTGGGCTAATGTGCAGTAGTCTGAAAGTTGTGGGTTCCATTCCTGGTTTCCACCGTTGTGCCATTGAGCAAGGCACTTACAGTAACCCCAAGTTGCTCCAATTAACAAACTGCAAAAATGTCTGTGAGTTTTTACTCCCATACCTACCATCATATCATCGTGAGACTCTTCCTCTTCAGAACTCGATGAGCAGGGACCGCACTGAAAAACAATTGTAATCCCTTGTAATATAGTTGACATATGTAAGTCAATTTGGACAATAGTGTCTGCTAAATGTAATGTAATATAAAGCATATGACAAACCAACCCCCCCAGGTGCTCTTCATCTTCCCAGCCCATATAGGGCAGCAGGTCCACATTTCTGTCCATTCACTCCCACTACACATACCACAGGATCATCATAAATAGTCATATAGCATTATACCAAATAACCAAGATCCTCCTCTTCCTCCTTCAGTCTCTCCTCTTCATCTTCCCAGCCCATGTAGGGCAGCAGGTCCACGTCCTCCTCTGCAATCAGTTTGGGGATGTCTGTGAAGCCCTCATCAGACTTCTGTGCATCCTGGTGGAGGATGGGAGGTGGGGGGCGAAAGACTTAATTTGGAGCCCACAGTTTTGAAACATGCCTACATTATATGATTTAATAAAACACATTTTATCCGTCTAAGACTACAGGTCCGCTTCCTTCTTGTCCCTGTCAAGGTTGCCATGGTCGTGGATACCTCAACAGGCCCAGGCAAGGAGGCATCAGGCGGGTGGGGTATGATGGGGGCTAGTTCGTTGGGATGTCACCAGAAAAGGACTGTTTTGTCAGAGTTAAGCTGTAGGAAATTCTGTGACATCCAGTCTTTCACATCAGCTATGCAATCCTGCAGTACAGTTAGCTTGTTTGGTTTGACTGAGAGGTATTTTACGGTATTCACATTAGCCTTACTGCTATAGCCTAGTCTGAAGTCTACCTATTTGCTTCACCTTTTCTCAATCTGGATGGCTCAAACTGCACATATTTTTCATCAAATATAATTCTTCAAGTCTATATTTCTGTCTAATATCGCTAACTTTAACATTAGAAGAAAACAGCCCATGCTACGTTGCTACACTAATCTCAACGTCTTTAAAAGGTTCAACTAGCCCACCTGTGACATCCCTAGGCATCTCTCCTTGCCGGGCTCACATCATTATTCCAGCTGACATCAATTAGTTGTAAAGTTGTAAATTCAACCCCCCCCCCAAAAAAAAAAATATATTCTCATCGGATCTGCACAAACCACGGAAGTCATCCATTTTGCATTTAAAACTGTGAATTTTGCGGAAAGGTGAGGAGTTTGCATGCCTGCGGTAGAATTCTCAATCTTTTTGGCCTCTATGTGTCTAGTTACATAGTCTGTCTTAGTGGGGTACGAATTGTCATGAAATAATGGTCCCGTAGCTAAAATTGATTTTTTTGTTTTATCTGCTTTATTTGGGGTCCTACTGTTGAAAAATGATGGGGTGCAAATTTTCTGACCCCGTTTTGCCCCTCCTCTGGGGGGCGCTTTCTCACCTTGGCCAGGATAATGACTGCACACATATATCTACTAATAATGATCACATTTTCACAATCTTGGTGTCAATTTAGGGGTTATTGAGGATGCTGAGTCCATTTATGACAGTTTCATTGTGATCAAAAGTTATGTCTCATTTTTTGGTAGTGGTCTAGGCTTTTCTAGGGTATTTTATCATATTTTTTGGTCAAATTGATTATATACACTCTAAGTTATGTGCACTCAAGAAGTTAATACACAGTATAAACTTGAAGAGTAATTTAGATAATAATAATAGTAATGGTAATAATAATAATAATAATAATAGTAATAATAACTTTGTTAGATATAGCGCCTTTAGAAAGAGTTAGAGACTAAAGGCCTCAGTGAGCAGATATGTGTTTAGATACTTTTTTGTTGTTGTTGTTTTTTTTTGTGTGTTTTTTAACAACCTGGTGAACAATCTGATATTTTCCTTTGCAATAGCTAATAAAGCAATCAATCATTTAACATCTTTGAAATAAAACTAATAGGCCCCAGCCGTGGCACGGCTGGCTGGGGCACCATGCACCGTACGCCGGCGACCCGGGTTCGATTCCCGCCCCGTGGTCCTTTCCGGATCCCGCCCCGACTCTCTCTCCCACTCACTTCCTGTCACTCTCCACTATCCTATTTTAACATGATTATTATTATTATTTTATTTATTTATTTTCAAGTTGCTGTGTTGTCTGTCTTGTAGGCCTACTGTATGTCTTAGTGGCACGGGAACGCTGGCGATGCCGCTCCGTCCGGCATCTTTTGTGTTTGTTATCTTTTTAATGTTTTTGTCATGCGCTGGCGACTACGCCGCTCCGTCTGGCATTTTTTGTCTTATTGTCTTTTGTTTTTTGACAATGTCTTGTATGTTTTTATAGGCCTAGACCTCCTCTCTAATGTAATGTATGTTATCTTATTATTTATTTATTTTAATTTGTTTTATTTTATTTACAGGCCTAGACCTATACCTTTTCTCTCTCTCTTTTTACATCTTGTTACTTCATTGTTTCTGTAATCTCGGCTTCATCTCAGCTATATTGAAAATGAGGGCTTCCCTCAATGACCCTCCGAGAATAAATAAAGGTTGAATGAATCCTGTCTCATTAAAGGCATAAAAAAAATATGAAATAAAACTAATACAAAATGTACTGTAGCTCTACTGCAATTGCAGTGTACATTAACTAAGTACTGAACTAATCAATGAACTAATTGATAAATGAACTAATTATTAATGTAAAGTTGCATAAACATGAACAGGAAATGCAGAAAACACTTTAGAAATACACTTCTACATAAATCGATCATTCATCAGCATCATCCTCATTTGTAGAATGCTTGGTCGCATTTTCACAGTCACCAGCAAATCATTTGCAAAGAGGAGTACAGGGAATTCCATGTCTGTGACAAGTGCACCTGAGTGTTTTGCACTGGGTTTTGTCAACTCTATCACAGCTCTAGGGGCAGGGAGTGTAAGACATGTCACAGGAACATAAACTCCTTCTTGGAAAGTCCAACCATTTTCTTCAATCTAAGGAAAAACTGGACAGTTTGAAATGTAGGATTTATCACGCATGGCAATGTAATTGGCACGAAGGATATGAGGCAACAAGGCAGCTCGTGTCGGAGGTAACATTTCTCCCTCCAAATTCCTGGTCCGAAATAGCTCCCACCTCAGTTTTGGTAGGGTTGTGTGACCAGTTGACCTATAGACACTGCAGACAAACTGCTCTAGAGACCTCTGACTTGTTGGGGAAGTTCACCATTTATGAGATTAGATGGCAATGGACCGTCACCAGGCTTCTTAAAGCACCTGATGACAGGATCATAATCATCAAGTTTCATGTACCCATCAACCCAGGTCTTTTTGCTGACACCCACAAATTTACCACCCCAGTCAGCACCAGAGAAATTGAGGAGACCGATAAGGCCTTGACATTTTTGATGTCCTATAATCTGCACTCTTGAGATGAGTGTGAGGTCCAAGGTGCTTACCAGCAACAAGATCAAGCAGAAGGATTAGGACATCAGTATCTGGTGACCAAACTCTAACTTCACTCCAGCCAGTCTCAGCTGAACACACCATTGCTTGATGAGCAATAAGTGTATCTGCCTCTTCATGAGAGTGTATTTCCTCAAAACCAAGGCCCTTAATCTTTGTGTCATACACAACAGTCAACCTGAAAGCACTCCAACTGGAGTAGCGTTGAAGTAAACTCTCAGCCAGCATAGTTGTCAGACTCTTCTTGGTCCTTGAGGCAGATAAAAGTTCCTTTAGAGACATTGTGAGTTTCATCTCCAGATGAATTTCAAACTCCCTTGATGTTGCTGCTCTCTTCTTGCGTGTTTAAAGACTGGTCCAAGTAACGGTCAAATATTACATGCCCTTCCTGATACCCGACCATCATTCCATCAATGCGCTTCAAGAAGGCTTCTTGAAGGTCAACAAAAGTTTGCATGACAGGTGTCAAAAAAAGATCATATTTTCTCATTTCATCCGATATTGATTTTCATCGATTTTTATATACCGATTTTTAGCTGGCATCCATTACAAATGGCATCATTTGATAATTCTGTCTTCTTGTATCTTCTGTCTGTATCTTAGCAATGTGATTCTCAGCTTTGTGTCATTAGACAGAATTAAAACACATATATCTTGTGTTGAAATAGTTATCTTTGACAAAAATTGGCAAGCAGCAATGAGGGGGCCAAATAAAGTTGTGACTGCTGATGATTTAGTCTCTCTTTAAGGAAAATCCAAAATGGCCAATTGTTTATAATGAGTGGGGAAAATTTGCAATGATCACCAATATGAGTATGAAGAGTATGACTAGCCATTGGAAATTTTTTGCTAACCCTACGTCATCATGATATACTGTAACCCCTAAACGCAGGTTCGCTAATTATAGCGCCCCCAGTGGCCGAATTACACCAAATTTGTTGTGTACCTTTGGGAGGGGATCAGTTGTCATGTGACCAAATTTCGTTAACATACATCAAAGTGTTCCCAAGATATGAGCTCACTTACTGTTTGGCGACTTTGCCCCATTGGATTTGCCTTTATTACTGCAAAAAATGAGTCATAACAACTTCTGATCACAATAAAACTGTCATAAATGGACTCAGCATCCTCAATAACCCCTAAATTGACACCAAGATTGTGAAAAATGTGATCATTATTAGTAGATGTCGTGTGTGGTCAGTATCCTGGCCAAGGTGACAAAGCGTCATTTTTCAACAGTAGGACCCCAAATAAAGCAAATAAAACAAAAAAATCAATTTTAGCAAAAAAATCCTACGGAAATACAATTCGTACCCCACTATCTGTTCTTGTTCTTGGATTTTGCAAAATTCATTTCTAAATATGTTTTTTTCCACTTCATGAGACATTTTTTGACTGATGTGACTTATAGTCCAGAAAATACGGTATGCATTTTATCCATTTAAGACTACATACATTTTATGTATGTATTCAAACTTTAAATATCGTTGCAGTTCATATGAGAAAATATATAAAAATATATTTAGCACATTTCCAAAATATTATTTTGTTTCCATTATATTATTTGAACAAGTCATGTTGCTTTTAGTTCACTTATTATTCTTGTAGTGGCTTGGTGGTATTAATGAAAAACTTTAGATGCTGTGAGCTGGATAGGAAAAATATGACCTTTTCCCTTTGACCTTTGTCTGTGAGGTCAGGAGTGAACGTACCCTCTCCTCGATGGCCACAAAGCTGGTGAACTGGGAGAGGACGGAGAACTCTTTGCTGAGCTCCACGATGAAGGACTTCGTCTGCACTTTCTTCCCCTTTGAGATTTAGAACACAGCAGCTATCAGAAGAGCTCAACACAGCACAAACACACACACACATACAGAAAGACCAGCTATCAGAGGAGCTCAACACAGCACAAACACACACACACATACAGAAAGACTAGCTATCAGAGGAGCTCAACACAGCACAAACACACACACACATACAGAAAGAGCAGCTATCAGAGGAGCTCAACACAGCACAAACACACACACACACACATACAGAAAGACCAGCTATCAGAGGAGCTCAACACAGCACAAACACACACACACATACAGAAAGACCAGCTATCAGAGGAGCTCAACACAGCACAAACACACACACACATACAGAAAGACCAGCTATCAGAGGAGCTCAACACAGCACAAACACACACACACACACATACAGAAAGACCAGCTATCAGAGGAGCTCAACACAGCACAAACACACACACACACACACATACAGAAAGACCAGCTATCAGAGGAGCTCAACACAGCACAAACACACACACACACACATACAGAAAGACCAGCTATCAGAGGAGCTCAACACAGCACAAACACACATACACACACATACAGAAAGACCAGCTATCAGAGGAGCTCAACACAGCACAAACACACACACACACACATACAGAAAGACCAGCTATCAGAGGAGCTCAACACAGCACAAACACACACACACACACATACAGAAAGACCAGCTATCAGAGGAGCTCAACACAGCACAAACACACACACACACACACATACAGAAAGACCAGCTGTCAGAGGAGCTCAACACAGCACAAACACACACACACATACAGAAAGACCAGCTATCAGAAGAGCTCAACACAGCACAAACACACACACACACACATACAGAAAGACCAGCTATCAGAGGAGCTCAACACAGCACAAACACACACACACATACAGAAAGACCAGCTATCAGAGGAGCTCAACACAGCACAAACACACACACACATACAGAAAGACCAGCTATCAGAGGAGCTCAACACAGCACAAACACACACACACACACATACAGAAAGAGCAGCCATCAGAAGAGCTCAACACAGCACAAACACACACACACATACAGAAAGACCAGCTATCAGAAGAGCTGAAGAGTACCACAAAATTCTACAGCATCTACATTAAACACGTCACAACACAACTAGAAAACACACACACACACACACACACACACACACACACACGTGCCCACACACAGGGGCGTCTTAATACCACCCTAGCCCCCCCCCCCCCCCCCCCCCCCCTCCCCAAACCGCGAATATTAATTATGACAAAATGATACCTGACCCGCGATCCGACCGCTTATTTACAAAATGTGTGCTTTTGTAGCCTAACATGCAGTGTAGCCTATCCTTATTGAGGATGTAAAACCTTTACATAAACAGGAACAGAAAGCCCTCCTTAATCACGTCAGCTTACCCATGACATCGCTTATCAAATAGGCTACCGCACAAACACAAAGCGTTTAAATTTACAACACTGGCTGTAAAGTTAATAGGTGGGCTACACATAGGTGCTAGGTGCAGTTACAGGAATCCACATCATTCGTTATATCCTTAGCCTACCCACGTTATCTCCAGAGTGGTTCAGTTTGTCAGTCAGTCTCAGCCTCTCCTGTAGATAGCCTACTCTACACCGGTTGGGACTTATTAGGATATTGTTACATTTTGTTACACTTTAGAAGAGAAGACAGAGGGAGGCCTTGCTCCACCTGCACCAATGTCACCATAGCAGTGCGATGTGCTCAATTATTTGCTAGCACCTAGCACCGGAGTAATGAGGCCGCAAATAGAGACACGTTTATTATCATTATTGATTTATTATTATTATTATTATCATTATTATTATTATTATTATTATTAAGAGGCCCCACATTGGTCGAGGCCCCTGGGCTCTGGCCAGGTAAGCCCATGCATTAAGGCGCCAGTGCCCACACATACACACACACACACACACACACACACACTCAGACCAGCAATCAGAAGAGCTGAAGGGCTCAACACGACACATCAACAACATCACCAAACGTACACCAAACACAAACACGTCACAACACAACTAGAAAACACACACACACACACACACACACACACACACACACACTCAGGCACAGAGAAACACTGACATACCTCATGTTCAGCTTCATCCATGTGAAGAATGCCATCCTCATAATCTCTAATGACTGCTCTTGCTGTGAGCTTGTGAAGGAACTAGGTACCAGACACATGTACACACACCCATTCACAAACAACACACACACACACGCACGCACGCACACACACACACACGCACACACACACACACAGAGAGAGAGAGAGAGGGGAGTAAATACAAACATGTGTAACAGATGTCTACTAGAGCAAGTCACATGAACAGGGTTCTCTAGTGTGTTGTGTTCATGAGTTCAGGGTGGGGGTAGCATAGTGGTTAAGGAGCTGGGCTAGCGTGCAGTAGTGTAGTGGTTAAGGAGCTGGGCTAGCGTGCAGTAGCCTGTAGGGTGGTGGTAGTGTAGTGGTTAAGGAGCTGGGCTAGCGTGCAGTAGCCTGTAGGGTGGTGGTAGTGTAGTGGTTAAGGAGCTGGGCTAGCGTGCAGTAGCCTGAAAGTTGTTGGCTCAATTCCCAGCTTCCACCATTGTGCCCTTGAGCAAGGCACTTAAAGGAGAATTCCGGTGTGATTTTGACCTAAAGTGTGTTGAAACATGATACCGAGTGTGAACGTATGTCTCATAGCTCATCTCGGCTTGTCCTCTGCACTCAGAAATCTGGCGCTAGTTGGCCGATGCTACCAACAGTTTTTCGATGGGGGTGCCTCGGGCATCGGCCTAGCCATGCAAATAAATTACTGTTTTACACCATTTACAAGGCTCAAAGTAGCACCATACTTCATTGGTAGACTTCCGAGGGCCTTGACATTTAAAACGAGACATTTAGAACTTTGAAAAAGCACTGGTAGTTTATTTACAAGACGATTTAAGTATAAGTATAAGTATATATACTCTTTTGATCCCGTGAGGGAAATTTGGTCTCTGCATTTATCCCAATCCGTGAATTAGTGAAACACACTCAGCACACAGTGAACACACAGTGAGGTGAAGCACACACTAACCCCGGCGCAGTGAGCTGCCTGCAACAACAGCGGCGCTCGGGGAGCAGTGAGGGGTTAGGTGCCTTGCTCAAGGGCACTTCAGCCATGCCTACTGGTCGGGGTTCGAAGTCCGAAGCGCTAACCAGTAGGCCACGGCTGCCCCATTTATACAGACAGTACCTTAAGGAATTTTACCGTTCGACGCCATCTTGAATGCTACTGGAAGCAACTGGAATCCATACATTTCCACAGAATTATTTTTGGAATCTGATCCCTTATCATACCTGTTAATTCGTACTCGTCGCTCGAATTATCATGACTAAATTCAAGATGGCGTCGAACGGTAAAATTCCTTAAGGTCCTGTCTGAGAGTGCAGAGTGCAGAGGACAAGCCAAGATGAGCTATGAGACATACGTTCACACTCGGTGTCATGTTTCAACACACTTTAGGTCAAAATCACACCAGAATTCTCCTTTAACCTCAAGTTGCTCTGGGGACAATGTAATCCCTTGTAATATAGCTGAAATATGTAAGTCACTTTGGTCAGAAAGTGTCTGCTAAATGTAATATATAAAAGAAGAATAAATAAAAAAAGGAGTTGTAGGTGTTCATACCGTGCCCTTAGTCTTCTGCAGTTCTGTGGTGGACACCATGGTCTTAATCTCCTGGCCACACAGGTCCCCATAGAGAGTGGCCTACGGTGGTCATATGCATACATGACCACAGGCATCAAGATGTCAAAAACAAAACATTTACCAGATATTCATCAGATTTTGTCATTTCATATCTATATGGGCAGAAAAATACAGAGCTTCCATTTGAGAGGTCACTTGAGTAGAATCTGAAAAATAAACACAAATGGACAAACATAAATAAACACTGACACGACCCCATTCTCTTGAACCGTTACTCTACCTGTGTGCAGTGGGGTACGAAGCCGTAGACCAAGGTGTGGCAGTTGCTGAAGAGGGCGTGGACCTGTGCAGGGGCCTGAACAGGAGGGGGCGCTGCTGGGCTGAACAGCTGCCACTTCACCGCCACCGAGCCGCAGCCTGGAGACGCCAAGCGCCTCACCTGCGACGCCACCTGCCAGGTGACACAACAATACTTCAGTTACACACCTGACATCAGACACATCTGTCTCTCAAATACATGTTTCTATTGGAGTTAAGTCCCATTTAGCTTCTGATTAGATCTGTATCCCTGTTCCACCTTCACTATGAATGTTTATGGGAGATTGAATTTGCGTTCGGGGAGACAAACTACCTTCTCTGACCATGTGTGTCGGGTCTTTGTGTCAAAGAACTCACAGGCTCCACCACCTGCTTGGGCAAGAGCACGAAGCATGTGTCTGTTGGCCGTTTTACTGTGGAAACACACACAATAGGTAGACGTTAGCACACACACACACACACACACACCGTTTACTTCTTTATTTGTATCCACAATTCAGAATAAATATTTACAACGGAGTATTACATGTATTACACATGAAGAATTTTTTTGCCATGACGAGATTAAAGTCGACATGTCGAGTTTAAAGTCGACATGTCGACATTTCGAGAATTAAGTTGAAATATCATGTCAACTTTAATATCGACGTGTCGACATTAAACTCAACATTTTGAGAATAAAGTTCAGTGATTCTTGAGATTAGGAACAAAACAGATTTAAATTTTCTAAAAGAATATTTTGAAGATTTTCAAAAGCTATTAACACATCATTGTTAAATGTAGCTTTGACTATCTAACCATGTTTTGGTTCAACCTCCCAGTTGTACATTTGGCTATCTAACCATGTTTTGGTTCAACCTCCTAGTTGTAGATTTTTTTTTAAAAATTACATGTTTGCTGGACCCGCACTCAATTTTTGTCAACACCATCAGACACACAGAAATGTCTATAAAATGATTTTTTGAATAACTTCCCACAAATAGTTTGACTTATAATAATAATAATAATAATACATTTTATTTAGAGCGCCTTTCATGTCACCCAAGGTCACTTCACAAATAAACAAAACAAAAAGGTTGTAAAATTATAGTCATCTCAAAAAAATTAATTAAAAGTAAAAATAAAAAAGTAAAAATCTAGTCAGTCAGTCCATAAGCCATCTTGAAGAGATATGTTTTAAGTGTGCTTTTAAAGTCAGTAATTGAGTCACAATGTCTCATGTAGTCTGGCAGTGAATTCCACAGCTTGGGGGCTATGTAGCTGAAAGCCCTCTCTCCCTGGGTGCTGAGGTTCACATTAGGGACATGCAGTAGGCCTGCTGAGGAGGATCTCAGTGAGCGGGCAGGAGTGTAGACTTCTAGGAGGTCAGTGAGGTAGGTGGGGGTATAATTGTGTAGGGCCTTGTATGCCAGGAGTAGGACTTTGAAATGTATTCTGTAGGCAACTGGAAGCCAGTGCAGTTGCATCAGTAATGGTGTTACATGACTAGTGGATTTGGAGCCTATAATAATCCTTGCTGCAGAATTCTGAATTAGTTGGAGCCGATGGAGGAGCTTGTTAGGGATTCCGGACAAGATGGAATTACAGTAGTCAAGGCGCGATGTCACATACGCATTTACAAGGACTTCTGCACTCTGCTGGGTGAGCGCTGGGCGAAGCCGTGCAATGTTCCTTAGATGGAAAAAAGCACTTCGAGACATACTGTTTATGTGCGCACTAAATGAAAGTGTGTTGTCCAGTATGACACCAAGGCTCTTGACCTGGTTGGAGCAAGGGATGGTGCTGCCATCTATACAAAGGGTGAAAGGTTCCATCTTAGCAAGAGCTGATTTGGAGCCAACCACTAAGAGCTCAGTCTTACTGCTATTCAGCTTCAGGTAGTTTTGTGTCATCCACAAGTTTATGTCATGGAGGCAGGCAGTAATTGCAGCTGGAGGAAGAGTGGCAGTAGGTTTTGTAGATAAGTAGAGCTGGGTGTCGTCAGCATAGCAGTGAAATTGAACACCATGTTGCCTGAGGATAGTGCCAAGTGGGAGGAGGTAGATAATAAACAACAGAGGGCCCAACACAGACCCCTGGGGTACCCCTCTTGTCACAACACTGCTCTCAGACTTGCAACTCTGTATTTGTACAAACTGTGTCCTTCCAGAGAGATAGGAGGTGAACCACTGGTGAACGCTGCCCCGCACTCCAATATTGGCTAAACGTTCCAGGAGAAGATGGTGGGAGATGGTGTCAAAGGCTGCACTGAGATCAAGGAGAATCAGTTTATCAGTCTCTTGATTCTCTTAACAATGCACACAGGTTTTGAAATGAATTATATCACATTTTTAAAGTCAGAAAAGTCAGTGTTTAGAGTTACAGTTTTGGTTGTACAGTTTTTAAAGTTTTGTTTTTAACCTTCATAATGAACAGTTATATTTAGAAGCATAAAAATTACACATGAACTTTGGAAATGTATTAGTTTAATGGACAATTATCCTTGAGGGAACAGATCAGCTATTCTTTTTTTTAAAAATATAATGTAAAGTCCATCTGACGGAGTTGACAATATCAACGGAAGGACATTTTACATTCAAAATGACTACTGAACCCTCACAAATACCAAGAAACAGACGACTCACATGTTCCTCTTCACCATCCATCCATTACCTTGGCAGATATACAGTGCCTATAAAAAGTTTTCCCCCCTTGGATATTTCCCCATTTACTACTTTTATAACTGAAATCTTGATCAATATAATTTGTCCCTTTTTACAATACTGTATAAAAAAACCCTTTTTAGATAGATAGATAGATAGATACTTTATTGATCCCCAAGGGGAAATTCAATTCAATTTTTAATGTCAAAGTGAAAGCAGATTTAAACAAATGTACCTCGGAAGTCTACCAATGAAGTGTGGAGCTACTTTGAGCCTCGTAAATGGTGTAAAACAGTGATTTATTTGCATGGCTAGGCCGATGCCCGAGGCACCCCCTTTGGAAACCTGTTGGTACCATCGGCTAACTAGCGCCAGATTTCGGAGTGCAGGGGACAAGCCGAGATGAGCTATGAGACATACATTCACACTCAGTATCATGTTTCAACACACTTTAGGTCAATATCACACCGGAATTCTCCTTTGAAGTCGACATGACGAGTTTAATCTTGTTGTGGCAAAAATATTTATTTTCTTCATGTGTGGCCCTAATACTCTGTCGTAAATATTACATAAGGACACAAATGTCACAGACGCAATAATTGCTCAGACAGACAAGGTTCATTCATGTGATACTGTTGACAATTACAAAGCAGCAGTACAGCACATATTAAGGATATACACAACACCTTCTCCAAATGTGGCGACTTCCAATAATGGATGAAATTTAACAGTATTTAGCCGGTTTCACCTTTGTAAATCCAACAATCCAGAGTCCCCTAGTGACCAGCCTATGTATGTGACCCAAACTTCCAAATATGAGCACAGACACACACACACACAGACACACACACACACACACACACACCCCTTCGGGTCAGGTACTAGAGACCTCACCTGAGGCCGCAGGTGAAGAGACGCGTATGTGCAGCGTTGTTGCGGACCAGCTGCAGGGTGAGGGTGGGGTTTTGCACGTGGCCGTCAGACAGCAGCACCAGGCTCCTGCTGCCCCGGGATGGAGGCAGCAGACTCAGGCTGCGCAGGGGCCGCCACAGCTCAGTGCTGCCCCCAACTGGTGGGGAGGTCTAATGATGAGAACAGCAGAAAACAAACGTACTGATTCACTGAAACAACATAGGAATAGGTCCACTTTTTAAGCAGAGTAAAGTGCTCATAAAAGTGTCTATTTGTTCATTACACTCACAAAGGTATTTCTTTGTTTATTATTGTTAAGTATCAGTATGGTGGCTATGGTGGATCCTAAGATGTTATGATGCATAACCTTACACATATTCTGTATACCTGAACTAATTTATTTATTCACCATGTCAGTACTCACCTTGATGAACTTCTTGGCTGGTTCATATGCATCTCCTAGAACTTTGGAGAACATGAAGGCATCCTTATGATCTGTAAAAAAATGAAAAAAGTACATGAGCCACTGTAAGCCACGAGCAAAACGCCACATAGCCAGGGTCGTTGGTATGGCAGTCAGAGCGCATGCTCAACTGCAGTGACGACACTGAGATTATGATTCATACAAACCAACATATTAAATATGGTGTAATGCATCATTGTGTATTCTGAATGGGTACAGAACTACAGAAATAGCAGTGGAGACCCCTTGTGGCTCATAGACTGTTTTGGCTATTCAGGGTGTCTAAGATAATTGTCAACATCTTAAAAAAAATAAGTCACGTAAAGTCTCTTAATTTCTGCATAGCTGTGGCTCCTTAAACACTACCAGTGCCCAACTGTCCCACCTGTGCCACCTGTCCCAACACTACCAGTGCCCACCTGTCCCAACACTACCAGTGCCCACCTGTCCCAACACCACCTGTGCCCACCACTACCAGTGCCCACCTGTCCCAACACCACCTGTGCCCACCTGTCCCACCACTACCTGTCCCAACACTACCTGTCCCAACACTACCAGTGCCCACCTGTCCCAACACCACCTGTGCCCACCTGTCCCACCACTACCTGTCCCAACACTACCTGTCCCAACACTACCATTGCCCACCTGTCCCAACACTACCAGTGCCCACCTGTCCCACCTGTTCCAACACTACCAGTGCCCACCTGTCCCACCTGTCCCAACACTACCAGTGCCCACCTGTTCCACCACTACCAGTGCCCACCTGTCCCAACACTACCTGTCCCAACACTACCAGTGCCCACCTGTCCCAACACTACCAGTGCCCACCTGTGCCAACACTACCAGTGCCCACCTGTCCCAACACTACCTGTCCCAACACTACCAGTGCCCACCTGTCCCAACACTACCTGTCCCAACATTACCAGTGCCCACCTGTCCCAACACTACCAGTGCCCACCTGTCCCAACACCACCTGTGCCCACCTGTCCCACCACTACCTGTCCCAACACTACCTGTCCCAACACTACCATTGCCCACCTGTCCCAACACTACCAGTGCCCACCTGTCCCACCTGTTCCAACACTACCAGTGCCCACCTGTCCCACCTGTCCCAACACTACCAGTGCCCACCTGTGCCAACACTACCAGTGCCCACCTGTCCCAACACTACCTGTCCCAACACTACCAGTGCCCACCTGTTCCACCACTACCAGTGCCCACCTGTCCCAACACTACCAGTGCCCACCTGTCCCAACACTACCTGTCCCAACACTACCAGTGCCCACCTGTCCCAACACTACCTGTCCCAACATTACCAGTGCCCACCTGTCCCAACACTACCAGTGCCCACCTGTCCCAACACTACCAGTGCCCACCTGTCCCAAACAGCACAATGTTGATCTTGAGTTTCTTATCCAGTTTGCTCAGGAGGTGCAGGGCGATGTGCCGTGCGTTCAGCAGGGCCTCCCCCCGCATGGACTCAGAGCAGTCCAGCAGGAGCAGCACCTCCTGCACCCCACGGCCCCCAGGACCAGCAGCACCAGCAGGACCAGGGCTGGGCTCCTCTCCGGCCCTATGGGGGGGCCCGAAATCGGGGTAGAACACCAGCATACAGGCCTGGGGAGAGAAAATCGGCCTGGATGGGTGAGGTCTGCTGTATAAGGCCTTGTGTATGTGTGTGGGCATGAAGATGTAACACAGTTTTGCCAAAAGAAAGACAAAAGTGGGAGAGGGAGAATACAAATACTACAATGGTACTTCTCCGACATTCATGTTTGCGTCTTGTGTAGGCGTGTGCATTTGTGTAAACGTATGTTGTAGTGTGAGTGCATGCATATATCGCGGTCTGTCTGTGTGTGATATTGTGTGTGTGTGTGTGTGTGTGTGTGTGTGTGTGTGTGTGTGTACGTGTGTGTGTGTGTGTGTGTGTGTGTGTGTGAGATCTGACCTGGCTGTCTTTATCAGGGTGGTTCTCCACCCACATGCGGGGCATGTGCATCTCAGACAGAGTGATGTAGAGGTGGAACCCGTCAGAACCAAGTGTCTCCCCGGGCAACGTGCTTACCACCGCCTTACAGTCCGTTCTCTGAAGAACGGGAGAACACGGGTCAAAGGTCAACTCTCACTCAACGGGTCAACGCTCACTCAACGGTTTAACTCTCACTCAACGGGTCAACTCTCACTCAACGGGTCAACTCTCACTCAACGGGTCAACGCTCACTCAACGGGTCAACTCTCACTCAACGGGTCAACACAACACCTTCAACAGGTCAACTCTCACTCAACGGGTCAACTCTCACTCAACGGGTCAACTCTCACTCAACAGGTCAACACAACACCTTCAACAGGTCAACTCTCACTCAACGGGTCAACTCTCACTCAACGGGTCAACGCTCACTCAACGGGTCAACGCTCACTCAACGGGTCAACTCTCAACGGGTCAACTCTCAGTCAATAATCTGCTAGTCAACACAACACCTTCCACAGGTCAACTCTCACTCAACGGGTCAACTCTCACTCAACAGGTCAACTCTCACTCAATAATCTGTTAGTCAACACAACACCTTCAACAGGTCAACTCTCACTCAATAATCTGCTAGTCAACACAACACCTTCAACAGTCAAAACTATATCATTTAAAATATCAACATATATTGTAGTAAACTCTAAGTAAAATATACAGTATCATGCCTTGATGAAACTCTTAGCAGAAATGTGTAGCCATGTAATCAGTGTTTAATAAAGGCTTAATATTTTCAAACAGGACAACCTTAGTTCTTCTGCTTCTTTCTTTGATTATTTGGAGGAAACCAGAAAAGTATTCCCTTACAACTTAACTAGTCAAAACAAAAGCTTCATCAGTCAAAACAAAAGCTTCATCAGTCACAACAGATTAATTCATCAAAACAACAGATTCATTAGTCAAAACAAGACAAAAGTCTGACGACACATTCGCCAGTTTCAAACAGGACTATATTTTAAAAATGTTTTCTTCATTTAGCAAACGTGTTTTATCCAAAGCAACTTAGTGGTCAACTTTTGTGTTGTACTCAGCAGTTCAACAGTTTCAAACAAGACTTTTTTTTACATTTTTATTCACATAGCAGAAACTTTTTATCTAAAGCGGCTTAGACATGTCAATTATATTACAAGGGCCAATGTGCCTGGAGCAACTTAGGGTTAGTGACTTGCTCAAGGGCACAACGGTGGAAACCGGGAATTGAACCCACAACTTTTTAGACTACTACATGCTAGCCCAGCTCCTTAACCACTATGTTACCAGCGCTCCTATTTCAAACAATAAACTGAGCATTTCCTCAAGCAACACATAAGACAGTTCAGGAGGGCATACTGGTACATACCTTGGTCTGAATACGGTGTGTATCACAGTGCAGATTGATGATCTCATAAGGCATCTCAATGGACAGACTGAGAGAGAAGACCCTGTGAAGAGCCAATAAGAAAGAGGTGTACTTCAAATCAGTGATACATCATCATATATAATCAATCAGTAACATATAATCACATATATTATTATCACTGTGTCAATCTGCCATTGATGATGTAGAGCACATATGAACTAGGTGAAGACCCTTACCCATTGAGTTCACTCACACACACCTTCTCCACAGTACCCTGTCAAACACACACAGAGTAATTTAACAAAAACAAATAAAAGTTCATCACTGAATAGACAACTGCCAATCAATTTAGACTCCTTCTACCTGTGTCCTCTCATTGAGCGCAGCACTTTGTTGCCATGGTGCCACGCTGCCAGGCAACTGGAAGAAGATTGAGTCAGCCTTCACCAGCAGCTCAGAGATGAAGGTGACCTTGATGAGGACGGTGGCACCAGGTGGAAGATTCCCCACACTGATGGTGAACACATCCTGATGGGGCGCACAGTTATGACATCATCAAATACTATACTAACAGATATCCAGTGATCTCCTCACTCCATAGAGTGGGGAAGCAACCCGGAAGCTTGTAGTTTTTAGCGTTAGCATTTTAATGCTTCCTGGTTCGTAAGAAAAAATCTCTACGGGAAAAATGAATGGGATTTTTGCAAACATGGTGAAAATAAGGTGTGAGCGACGGCCGTAGAAAATCTAGGTATTTGGTTTGGTTATTAAAATGTACTGTATGTAACGTAGAAACAGTCATATTTTAAAGATGTAACAGGTCTAAAATCCACATGGAGACAACATACCCGCTGGTTTTATTGAAAGGAAATGAATGTGAGGTCTCTCAAGCAGTTAATGAACTATTGGGGGGATTCATTCTCTCATAGGGACTTTTAATCAGAGTTGAACTATTTCACTCCTTGAACTATTTTGAATGATTTCTCCTTGAATACTGTACATCTGTGCTATATCTGTGTGAAGAGTAGTTTTGTAAAGTGTGTGTTGACGTACAGGAGCCTCCTGGTGCATGAGGTAAGCTCCGTGGCCCATCTCTACGGCCTGCTTGTAGTCCTTACGGGCCTGCTCCTGCTCCTTCACCTGAGGAACACAGCAGAACACAACTACACCTGAGGACTGGACACACCACCAGATTATCATGAAGATACATCAGAACAGCCAGAGGACTGGAGACGCCACCAGAACAGCATGCAGAACAGATACATCAGAACAGCCAGAGGACTGGAGATGGTTGAATGGAGTCGGTGCCCTATGGCAGGGGGTAGATAGAGTGCAGGGAGATTCTACCTGTCCGATCACGTGCTTCCCGTTGATGAAGGCCTCAAAGCCACACACAGCAGCAGACTCTTCCAGGGGGAAAACATACTTGGCCTCGATGGGAGTGGGGTTCGGGTTGGAGTACGTCTGGAAGATGATGACCTGGAGACAGGAGATGGGAGACAATCAGAAGCAGTGAAGTAGGATAATAGCAGTCAGTAGAGAATTAAAAAGTGATCTCAGTGTTTCCTGTCATGATGTCTGAGGGCCAGAGATGAAAAAAGATGCATCTCGCTGACAACCTGATAATGTTTGCTTGAGTATAATATGTGGATGAAAATAACCGAAGGTTACAAGTAAAAATGAGTGAGTAAATGAAATGTACTGCACATTGAGGAAACTAAACAGCAAAATGTACTATATGTGTAAAGCACATAACTGTCAACATTGAGCACTGAAGACAAGGAAGATTTTCCGAGATTCTCTCCCAAAATACGGGGAACATTTCAACATTCGGTTTTCTGTTGCCATCCCTTTGCTGACAGCAAGAATTCAGGCTTCAAAACTGCTGCACCAACTAAATGAGGTGTGTAGCTATGTCTAACATGGCGTTGCTTACAGATTGGCGTCAAATCGTGCTCTCACAACAACCACGCCATTATCTTAAAGGAACACGCCACCCAAAGTCAGTAGTAATATATGTTCTTACCTTAACTTTCACGAGTTGAGTCATACCTCTCCCGTGTCGGTACGTGCACTCAAACGCTCTGGTGCGCGGCGCGAATGTGTTAGCATGTTGCTATGCTAGAATTGAAGTACTCCCAAGTGCTATTGCGCCACACATTATAGTTCTCCTGTTTATTCGCTTGGAAAATGGCCACGTTTCATGTTGTGTGACCTTACACATTTTTATCAACTACTCGAGCAACTGTATTTAA
The DNA here is from genome assembly GCF_018492685.1 of Alosa sapidissima. NCBI lineage: Eukaryota > Metazoa > Chordata > Actinopteri > Clupeiformes > Clupeidae > Alosa > Alosa sapidissima. The sequence continues at coordinate 1,901,170 of NC_055958.1, read as the reverse complement.
GTAGGGAAAACGTGGATGTTTTTAATTACTGCTATCTTCCTCCCTCTATGGCTACGTCTGAGCCCACTAGAATAGCAACATGCTAACACATTCGCGCCGTGCACCAGAGCGTTTGAGTGCACGTACCGACACGGGAGAGGTATGACTCAACTCGTAAAAGTTAAAGGGGAACTTGGCAACTATTTCAACGTAATAAACCCGTTTAGAAATCATTTGGATGGTTAAATGACCTGTTCCGGTTAAAATGGTGACTTTCCCCGCTGCGCCTAGCGTCCCCAGGCGGAAAAACCAACCTTACAACATTGAGACTACCGTCCCGGAAAGAGAAGTGAGAAACAAGAAACTCGTTTTAAATCGTGTTTCTTACCTTGTAACATTCACATAGTTCTGCCAAACGTATGCTAACCGTTCGCTAGCTTGTAAACAAATCCATGTGCTTTATCGTTACCTTTTCCCACAGTTTGAAATAGCATAATGCACAATTACTCCAGCAGAGGGGGAAATCCTGCCAAGTTTCCCTTTAAGGTAAGAACATATATTACTACTGACATTGGGTGGCGTGTTCCTTTAAATAGTCTAACATCACTCTAAGGTTGCCTTCAAGCAAGCAAACCGATGCTTTGAAAACATCTGTTTCACTGAGTAGTCCAATAGCAGGGCTAATGTTATGAAAGTATTAAAATACAGATATTTTACGGGAAAATACTAAAATGGGAAAACAGTGGGAAAAAAGTTAAAATACATGAGAAACCTGGAAGGCACGGTAAAAACAATATCATAAAGTAGACAGTAGTCTGAGGAAAATGTGTGGGCACTCCCTACTTTTTGCCACACATTAAGTACATTTAGGAGACCAAACAAACCCAATGAACTTTGTCTTTGACTCGAACCCCCATATCTAAGTCATGGTTATACTTCTTGTTTTAGTAGAAGTGGTTGAGCGTTTGAGTCTGTGTGGCCTGTGAGCCCTATACCTGAGACAGCAGATCCACCAGCTTGCACTTCACATGGACGGCCTGCAGGGGGAGTGTCTGTCCAGCGCTGTCCAGGAGACCAGCAGTCACGCTGTCCAGCGGGTTCTTAACGTCCTCAAACCCCGCACTGTCCTCACTGCCCACTAAAAATACACATGTAGAGTGCCTTAAGTACCTAATACGTTGTTATATTTCATGACGGAACACTTTTTCTAAGGTATGTTACTAAACTATTATTATATTGTAATAACCACACACTTGTCTTAACTATATAATACATGTACAATTAACTACAATGCTATAAAATATCATCATCATGGAATTGCACTTTAATACACTATTGTGTGCCTCTTCTCTAAACAATAACATATTAATATTGTATGTAATAAAATGTTGCTGCATCAAACCTATATAACCTTATGTAACCTAATCCAAATAAAAACTGAATACTAGGTACATAGGAAATGACATCACTTATTATGATGTAGGGTCTAATTAATTTTCTACAGCATGCAAACCATACGGTCTCATATGTTGGATGAGGGGGAAAGAAAGGCCATCAGTGGAGACTCACATGTGTCAGAAGTTCCTGCTGGAGGGATGTTTTCCACAGACGTGTCAACAGACGGCTGGAAGTCCTTGAGCTGGTCGTCTGGCAGTGTGTACTGGACCACATACTTCAGCCGGACCTGGTCAGGGCTGAACACCACGTACTCATCGTCCTGCAGGAAAAACACAGGAGCCATCAACGGCCTGGGAGTGACAGATATGATACCATGACAACCACATTATGATGAGAACAATTACAGCAAGACACATGCTCAATAATAATATATTCATATATTCAAAAATGTATTACTGTATGTATGTTTACTTGTAAGTATTTATGAAGATACATTTATAGAAAGAAACTAAATATTTGTAAACTAAACTAAATAAAAAGTGAGGGTACTGATACAAACTATGTCAAGGAAATATTTACATTTCTGTATTACATATACAAGCATTTCTGTGGAAAGACATTAAACATTCTACAATGTGTTATTCTTTGACTCCCCCATAAGCATGAGTACCTCAAATTCAGAGTGTTGTCTGGGGGTACTGCGGACCCCATGGACGCTGTCGTAGCCCTCAGGAGCGATGGTCAGGGTGGTGTCCTTCTTCCGGAACTCTCTACAGTAGCCCAGCGCCACCTCACACACCAACAGCAGGCGTGAGCCGTCCGTCACACCGGGCCTGGAGTACTTCACACTGGTGCTGATCCACAAGGGGGGGAAGAGAGAAGGAACCGTAAGGCTGAGAGGGTGTACATGTTTACATACAGAGTACTACACACTGGTGCTGATCCACAAGGGGGAGAGAGGAGAGAAGGAACGGTTAGTGTGAGATACTCACACTGGGGCTTATTGGCAGATGAAGAGCAGGAAAGAAGAAAACGTAACTTGCGTATTTAATGCCCCAATGCCAAGGGCAACTGACCTGAAGGAGTCGCTGAAGTAGATGCCTCCTCCCAGGTGCCCCACATCTGTGCGCTGGACTCCATGATGCTCCACTCCAACACGGGGCAGCAGGAGACCCCTGCAGAGACAGGGCAGATACCGCATGGACAACACTCTCATTAGGAACACTAGCATGGACAACACTCTCATTAGGAACACTAGCATGGACAACACTCTCATCAGGAACACTAGCATGGACAACACTCTCATTAGGAACACTAGCATGGATAACACTCTCATTAGTAACACTAGCATGGACAACACTCACATCAGGAACACTAGTAACACTAGCATAGACAACACTCTCATTAGGAACACTAGCATGGATAACACTCTCATTAGTAACACTAGCATGGACAACACTCTCATTAGGAACACTAGCATGGACAACACTCTCATTAGTAACACTAGCATGGATAACACTCTCATTAGTAACACTAGCATGGACAACACTCACATCAGGAACACTAGTAACACTAGCATAGACAACACTCACATTAGGAACACTAGCATGGATAACACTCTCATTAGTAACACTAGTATGGACAACACTCTCATTAGTAACACTAGCATGGATAACACTCTCATTAGGAACACTAGCATGGATAACACTCTCATTAGGAACACTAGCATGGATAACACTCACATCAGGAACACTAGTAACACTAGCATAGACAACACTCACATTAGGAACACTAGTAACACTAGCATAGACAACACTCACATCAGTAACACTAGTAACACTAGCATGGACAACACTCACATCAGGAACACTAGTAACACTAGCATAGACAACACTCACATCAGGAACACTAGTAACACTAGCATAGACAACACTCACATCAGTAACACTAGTAACACTAGCATGGACAACACTCACATTAGGAACACTAGTAACACTAGCATGGACAACACTCACACTAGTAACACTAGCATGGACAACACTCACACTAGTAACACTAGTAACACTAGCATGGACAACAGTCTTATTAGCAGTCCCTCCAGGAATTCGCAATGTTGCGATCGCAACAATTAACGCAAATTCAGCAAATCCTCGTGAATTCTGGGCGACCTCGCAATTTTATCCAAACACTGCAACTTTTTCGCAAATTTGACCAATCATCATGGTTTCCCCATGAAATTTCACCTACCACAACAGTCCCTCGTGCAGAATATTAAGTCAGATGCCACACTCACTTCTGCAGACACCAGAGACTGCCCTATGTTCACTCCTCTGCAGTTTTAATGACAATAAATAGAAGGCTAACGTTAATGATCTGCTTTACTTGCGCATCTCTCAACCTGGTGTTGCTAACCTACCTAGGCTATGAAAGTAAGTTAATTAAGGCCTACTTTTACTGACATTTGAGTAGGCTACAGTATGCAATCCATTGGCAAACGTTTACACCTGGAGATGTCTTTTAGCTCGTGTCATGTTTGCTAGCTTGTGGGCTCAGTTGTGTAGTGCTACCAAAATCATAGAAATGAATAACATTGCAAGACATTTACCTCTTCTGTGATCCAAGAATGCGTTCATTCGAGTTATTTTTTAACATTTATTTTAACTAATGACATAGAAACATCCCGAAATCCATCCACATATTGTAATGCACTATGCAAAAAGTTATTTCCACTCGTAGCCGAACACAGTGAGATGCAAGCGTTCCAATCCACTTAGAAATGTAATTACGCTACTCTCACGTCCTTAAACTGGCAGGCAGTGAATTAGACTTACACACCACCAATGTAATAACATTAAAGAAAAGTGTAGTCTAATAGTTTAAATCAATATAAAATTACTAGATACTTAGTTGGCTATTAGTAATTATGCAAGTCACAGAATATGAATTATTACAAATATATGAACTTAATATGAATTACAACATATATGAATGTATTGAAACATGACATGATGCCATCTTTTTAGGGGGCTGTCTTTTTTGGACAGTTCTACGAAAAGGTTATACTGCTTTGTGAATTACCCCAGTCAAAGTATTTACACAAATAAAGTAGCCTAGGCCTACCTTGATTTTCTGTAACCCTTACTATTTACCTTTACTTACCCTTTTTAATAAGCATCAAGATGATCAGTGTGATTTTCGTCTTACTAACCTTAATTGCCCTCAATTAAAAAATAATAAAAAATAAAAAAATCACAACTATTTTTGCAATTTTCACTTCCTCCCGCAATTTCTTCGCAACAAAGAGCTAAAAACACCGCAGCTTCCATCGCAATTTTTTAGAAAAGTTGTCGCTAAATCAGGCATTTTAGATCGCAACAATCTCAAAAAATCCTCGCGAAATCCTAGAGGGACTGTATTAGGAACACTACAGTGTTTCCCCAAGGTATTCATGAGCGGCGCAGCGCCGCTCCTGGAATTCAAGCGCCACTGCAAAAAAAGCCTAATTAAAAAAATATATATATAGACGCAAGTGAACTTCAGGAACAGCTGCCGTTCGTTCAGGTTTCATGTCAACAAATAATAGTAGGCTAACGTTGAAGGCGCAGTCAGGGATTCCACAGATCACGCTTGTTTGTGTTTATGTTTAGGTTTATTAGCAGACACAATTTTGGGCAAAAAACGTAGCCTACAACCAAGGAACCAAATTAAACACGCCAGCGAGATAGCTCGCCTCTACTGTACCTTCAGTAGCCTATTCCCAGATAAATTCCACGCATTGTTTCGTTTTTGTTTGTGATACAGGCAATGCTTTCAAGCCCTGTGTTGCTAACATACCTAGGCTGTGAAACTAAGGTCTAGCTAGCCTATTGGTGGGTTTAATTGAATTTGAGTAATAGATGCTTTTGTCTTAATGCCTTAATTTAAAAAAAAATAGGACATAAATTATTTTTTAATGTATTATGTATCGTAAATGAATAAATGTTATTATATAAATAAATGTCTTAACTTATGCACAGCACTGTATATTCTCAATAGTAATAGTTTGTACAGTGGCCTACAGTGTACAGTTGTAGTGGCTAATTACTAATAATGTAAATGAAAAAGGTGAAAGAAAAACATGAATAATCCCAACCAACATCCTTTTAAAGTACTGCAATAATCATGCTTTGTAAATGCTTGTGTTGATGGTTATGTCATAATTTGTAACTCAATCTGTCAATTTCTTTCACACAATCCACCAGAAGTCACCATTTAAGGAGTCATTTATTCAAATTTTTCTCTCTTTTTTTTGGGGGGGGGCTTCCTACAATCAACAGCACCGCTGCTGGAAAAAATTCTAACACTAGCATGGACAACAGTCTTATTAGGAACACTAGTAACACTAGCATGGACAACACTCACATCAGGAACACTAGTAACACTAGCATGGACAACACTCACATCAGTAACACTAGTAACACTAGCATGGACACCAGTCTTATTAGGAACACTAGTAACACTAGCATGGACAACAGTCTTATTAGGAACACTAGTAACACTAGCATGGACACCAGTCTCATTAGGAACACTAGCATGGACACCAGTCTTATTAGGAACACTAGTAACACTAGCATGGACAACAGTCTTATTAGGAACACTAGTAACACTAGCATGGACAACACTCACATCAGGAACACTAGTAACACTAGCATGGACAACAGTCTTATTAGGAACACTAGTAACACTAGCATGGACAACACTCACATCAGTAACACTAGCATGGACAACAGTCACATCAGTAACACTAGCATGGACACCAGTCTCATTAGGAACACTAGTAACTCTAGCATGGACGACACTCACATCAGTAACACTAATAACACTAGCATGGACACCAGTCTCATTAGGAACACTAGTAACACTAGCATGGACAACACTCACATCAGTAACACTAGTAACACTAGCATGGACAATACTCACATCAGTAACACTAGCATGGACACAACAGTCTCATTAGGAACACTAGTAACACTAGCATGGACAATACTCACACTAGTAACTCTAGCATGGACAGCACTCACATTAGGAACACTAGTAACACTAGCATGGATGACACTCACATCAGTAACACCAGTAACACTAGCATGGACAACACTCACATCAGTAACACTAGCATGGACAACACTCACATTAGGAACACTAGTAAGACTAGTTATGAGTGCATAGTCATATCTATATAGCTACTGTTATTACAGCATGGACAACAATTACATTAGGAACACTAGTTACATTAGTTATGTAAGGGATAACAAGGTGTCCCACTATACGGAATTAATGGATGAGACGGAGGCAAAGAACTCCACAACGCGCAGCTGAGTGGTGTTTCCTCCACCAAGTCCATTAATTCCGTATATTCCGTATATGCCACTATTCCGCTTATCCTCCTATGTATAGGCAATAGTTATACTAATAATCTTTGCATAGTCTCCATAGAAAAAGGGTATTTATGGTTATATTTATATAACTGCTCTGGTAGTGTTTATCAGGTAAGTATGTAGTATATATCTGTGTGTGTGTGTGTGTGTGTGTGTGTGTGTGTGTGTGTGTGTGTCTCTGTGTGTGTTTGTGTGTTCCAGAGTTTTCTAACCGAGAGAGGATTCCAACAAAGCTGGCAGGACTGGTGGAGTGGAGGAGGGGCTTAATGTTCCCAAGCTCCTCCCTGAACATCTGAAGCTCCGCCCCACGCTGCACATGGAACACATGGTGAATCTTAATCTCCCTGCAAGAGAAACACAGGGAGTCAGAGACGCACACACACACCCACAAACGCACGCACGCACACACACACAAACACACACACGCGCACACGCACACACACACACACACACACCCCTGCTTGTCGTGGTGCTGCAGCAGTTGAGTGGCGGTCTGGTAGGCGGGGCTCTGAGGGGGGAGGCTCTCGATGCTGCAGCCCAGGGCTCTGTACTTCCCCACACTGGAGGGACTGGAGCTCCTCATCACCGCCTCATTCACAGACAGCGTGTCCCTCAGCACCTGCACACAGTGGGTATCAGGAAGTGTGTGTTGGCAGTTGAGCTTGGCAGTAGGGAGGGTATGGGGCAGTGTGTGTGTGTGTGTGTGTGTGTGTGTGTGTGTGTGTACCTGACACAGGTCCAGTGCCTGAGAGGTGAGCTTGGCAGTAGGGAGGGTATGGGGCAGTGTGTGGGGCAGCACAGAGTGAAGCTCCTCCAGCAGGACCTTCCTCTCAGCCGCCCCCTCTGACCTCCGCACCTGCAGCAGCAAACCCTCCGCACGGCTCACCTGCAGGGACAGCACAGCAGTGAGGAGACAAACACACACACACACACACACACACATCAGTATCTAATTTTTCAAAGATGAAATGAAAAACAAAAAAAAATTGAAGTGGAGCAGGACCCACTGTGAGGGCTGAAGTTCCCATTTTTAGCCACAGGGGGGAGGCATACACACATTAGCACACAATAAACATGAAAATGAGGCCATTACACACAATCAGCAGTTACACACACTGCAACAACTGCATATCTAATAAAATCTAGATCAAGATAAAAAAAACTAGTTTGTATTGTTTTCAGTATAAAGCAGCGTTTCTCAAACTGTGGGTCGCGGAGACATGCAAGGTGGGGCGCGAACTGACGTGAAAAACAGGAGTTTTATTTTATTTATTTTTTTTGTTTGTAGCCTAGGCCCAGGTAGCACCCGATGCGCAATGGACGCACTGTGTTATTCACAGGGAAGCACTTGTGTCAAGGCAGCTTAGTTAGTCCCGACCTACATGAGATTTTGAACGTTGTTGTGAGAGTGGTGAATTTCATCAAAACCCGGCCCTTAAAAGCCCGTCTATTCTCCGCACTTTGCGAAGAAATGGCAGCTGACCAAAAGGGTGTACTGTTTCACAGCGAGGCAAGGTGGCTTTCCCGAGGTAAAGTGCTGTCGCGCGTTTTTGAGCTCCGAGTCGCCTCTTCTTGGAGGAAGAGCGCATGTTTGAATCTGCAAGCACGTTCACTAATGAACATTTCTTGACGAAGCTGGCCTATCTTAGCGATATATTTGATATATCTTAGCGATACATGAGTTAAATGTCCAGTTACAAGGCAAAGACAAGCACCTACCTCACCTAGCAAATAAGATTACTGCATTCATCAAAAAAACTTGAGGTATGGGACAGGCGCCTCGATCGCGACAGTATTATGCCTTTGAGATTGCTGAGCGAAATCGCTGAAACGTCTTATTCGGGAGCCACTCTTGTGATCCCATGTGTTAAACAGTAGGCCTACATCACATCCCTGCAAAGTTTATTTCATAAATATTTCCCAACCAGCAGTGCTCAGTATGACTGGAGTATGGATCCATTTAATGCAGCATGTTGGTATTTCATTGAATATATTGTACAATGCTGTAAAATGACCTATGCTTCCTAATATGTTGCTGGAAAACAGAAATATGTGTGTTATTATGTATTTATTTATTTATTTTATCTGCAGCACCAGCTGATTTTAACTCTGTTGAAGAGGATATATTTAGAACTTGTCATTATTTCAATAAATTTGACAATTTTAAGCTTGACCTACCACTTTCTTAGAGCGATGAGGGACAGGTGGGGCTCGAGAATGCCCCCTTGATCAAAGTGGGGAATGAAAGAAAACGTTTGAGAACCACTGCTCTAAGGAGTGACTCAGAAAGTCACGCGGACAACTGCCTCACTCTCAAGACACTAACTTATAGCTGTCCCACTCCCAGGGTACTAAGCTACACAATAACATAATGGGAATTTGTTGCCTAGCTCATTGGTTCCTTATACCATATATAGCTTAGGAAAGCTAACAGCTTTCTATAAGGATCTAGTTTGTTAACTACCACAGTCACGAGTTGGGTCGCGATAGTCTGTCATTTTTAAAAAGTGGGTCTCCAGAAAAAAGTTTGAGAAACACTGGTATAAAGACACTTACCTAGCGCTTTCTTGTGAAATCATTTGACTTAATTTAAGAAAAGTTTGACTTATTTTAAGACATTTCATCCTGAAAACAAGCAAATTTTTCTGCCAGTGCGTTAAGCAAATTTGTTCTAAAAACAAGCAAATTTTTTCTGCCAGTGCGTTAAGTAAAATTGTCTTGATAAGACTACTTAAAACAAGTCAAAATCTTCTTAAATTAAGTCAAAATGATCTTTTGAGAGAGCGCTAGGTAAGTCTTTTCATACTAAAAACAATACCAAATAGATTTTTTGACACAGAAGACACACCACCAGACACACACCCCTCGTACAAATACACACCTCCATGCATGTTCATCCCTACACACAAAATCAAACAAAAGGCACAATGCAAAGATACATAAGCACACAGAATGTGCTGGTATGTGGTTACACAAGTAATGAACACACAGTCTCTCTCTCTCTCTCTCACACACACACACACTGTTCTGTCACACCCCTTCACAAACACATATACTTAGACAAATAGTACATACTGTATCAGCCCACACATTGGCCATATCCTGTAATTTGCAGTGTCAGTCTTACATCATTGGGACTGATGCTCAAGGCCACCAAATATCAACATTACCAACTTACATGAACAGCCCAGATCCCTGATCTTTGCAAGTCAGTTTGTACCCATATCTCATAGATACAACCTAGCTCTAGGATTAAAACGTCCCTCTATTCAAGAACACAACATCAAGAGTGTTTTACAAAACATCAGAGCTGCCAAACCACTCTGGCAGCATGAGTTTGGACATACAGTAAGCACAAGTATAAACACAAGCACAGCAAACACACAAACACACATACACACACACACACACACACACACACACACACACACACACACACACACAGGAACAGACACACACACAAACAAACACACATACACACACACTCATCTGTAGTGTCAGTCTTACATCATTGGGGCTGATGCTGAGGGCCGGCACTTTGAGGACTTTGGTCAGACTCCCCAGTGCTTCAGTCCACACCAGCTCCACAAACACGCCCACTTCCTGTGACAGAGTGCTGCAGTTCAGCTCCTCCTCCAGCAGCAGCTGCCAAACACACAAAAACAAACACACACACACGGGATTTCAGGTATACAACAGATGTTTTTTCAGGTGCTCTCGGCAGGATGGGTTGTGTTGTGCAGCATGCAGCACCAAATAAATAACCACAGGTTGTGCACATCAATAAATAACCACAGGTTGTGCACATCAATAAATAACCACAGGTTGTGCACATCAATAAATGCCCCAAACAACCGAAAACCATTTTAATTTCCACTTCTTTTCAGTCCCCGAAATCCAAAGTCCAAACGTAAGATGTCATGTCCTTTGCCAGATCACACCAAGAGCCTTTATAATCCAACAAAGAAGCGAGTAGGCTGCTGCCCAAGAATTTTGCCACGACAGAGCAAACTAAATATATTATCCAATTGCTTAATGGTATTCCAAGAGCATAAGCAAAGAGAAAAAAAAAAACGATATCACTAGATCCGTTGAATAATTAAAAAAAAGAGGTTGCAAGGCTTTCTTTGCGCATTCTCTTGGTGGTACGCGTGCTGGTCTTTAGAACACTACTGCAAAATGTCAAACTGCGTGACAATTATTTTCACCAGTAGCTAGTACCTATTATTTTCTTAATAATAACTGAACACTCAAAGGAACCTTTTTTAAAAAACTCATTGCTGCAGCACCTGACTCTCACACACGCACTTGCTTTTTCCAGACCGCCCTCCAGTCACCTAGCACATTCACCTGTACATTTGCTGCTGATTGTGTAGTAAAAATTATTTGTAAGAACATACTGTATACAAATGTAATCTTAACTTCATCAGCCTGTCTCCCTCATATTAACTGCTGTGTCTGGTGAAGACACGCCTCGACCATTTGCAAATCAAGTCTTTTGTCATCTACAACGGCCCAGCTTTTGTCTTATGCCGGACTTCACCATAGGTGGTCGGCGCCAATTAAGCACGCATATGTCCGGGGCGTGTCTGAACTTCTCCACACACATCAACTTATTACATAATGCGGCAAAATATATTACATATTGCATTCAGGCAGTTTATAACATAATGCGGCAGATTATTACAAAATGCAGCGGTTATTGCATAATGACGTGAAAAATGTATTACATTTTATCCAGTTATTACATAATGCAGTATAAGTATTGTACTGTATATATACTCCCGTGAGGAAATTTGGTCTCTGCATTTATCCCAATCCGTGAATTAGTGAAACACACTCAGCACACAGTGAACACACTAATCCCGACGCAGTGAACTGCCTGCTACAGCGGCGCTCAGGGAAATGCAATGTTATTACATAATGCATTGTTACATGGCATCATAAATGATCCAAAAACTTGGCAGAAGCCGGATGTTACAGAATGATAATGACCCAAAACACTGCTGATATCATGCTACAGAATGATAATGACCCAAAACACTGCTGATATCAAGCGAAAAAAGTATCAACGGGCCAAGTATGCCGCTTGCTTTGAGTCCGACACCTTTGGAATAGGTCAGGGGTCAGGGGTCAGGGATCAGGGCTGTGGCCTAGTGCAGCTCACCTGCTTCAGGCTGGGAGAGCCCATGTCCTCATGCTGTGGAGGCAGGCGTCTCTGCAGCTGGAAGTTGTCAGCTCTGAGTCTGTCCTGCAGCTGCCCATACACCTCCAGAGCATCCTCAGAGCAGGAGCACAACACCAGCTGGTCTCGCTCCAGCACCCTCTGGTGGACACATGGCAGACAGACAGGCAGACAAGACAGGCAGACAGACAGGCAGACAGGAAGGCAGACAGACAGGCAGACAGACAGACAGGCAGGCAGGCAGATAGATAGAGAAAGGGAATGAATGAATATGAACACATTTAAATACATTTATCAGTTACAAGGTATCAGTTACAGTGTTTACAATTTATGAATTTGTAGAATTTGCAAAACAGTAGAGCTAGAGTGTTTTATGATATCATGTTAATATGAGAAGCTATAGAGATGTACAGAGGACAGAGATATCATGAATCCATAAAGTGAATAATTTGAGGACACAGTGAGTCTAATAACAGTGTTGATGGTTAGTGATGGCTTTTGATCTGACCTGTTTCATGTAGCGCACAACCCGGAACACATGACCCTGCTCCCATATAGCACTCTGTAGCTCCAGGACACACCAACCGCCCTAAACACACACACACACACACACACACACACACACACACACATAAACAGGAACACACACACACACACACACACACACACACACACACACACACAAGCAGGAACACACACACACATAAACAGAAACACACACACACACACACACACACACAAGCAGGAACACACACACACACACACACACACACATAAACAGGAACACACACACACACACACAAACACACACACACACAAGCAGGAACACACGCACACACACACACACACACACAAACACACACACACACAAACACACACACACACACACACATAAACAGGAACACACGCGCACACACGCGCACACACACACACACACACACACACACACACACACACACACAAACACACACACACACACACACACACACACAAACACAAACACACACATAAACAGGAACACACACACACACACACACACAAGCAGGAACACACACACACAAGCAGGAACACACGCACACACATGCACCCACGCACATAAACATACACACACACATACAGAAAGATATGTAAATTCACAAATGACCCTATGAATTTAAGATTTTTAAACAGCCTAAGACACACTGTGACAGATGTCCACTGACTCACCCCAGCAGCAGTGCTATGGATGGAGTACTTGGCCACCTGGAAGTTAGAGGGGTACGTAGGGAGGTCTCTGTCACGCTCACAGTAGATTCTGCTCAGAGGAAGCAGTTATGTGCAGGCGGAAGAACAAACACACACACTGTAAATGCACAATGAGGGGAGGCTGGGGCCAAAACAAGTTCACTTTCAAATCTCCACTTTCATGAGGAATGTTTATGTGTATGCATTTAGCTGATGCTTTTGTCCAAAGCAACGTACAGATGCCATGGGCCTTCCCCCTGGTATTGAATCCACTACTTTTATGGCTACTGCATGCTAGACGTAACCTGACTCTCGCCAGATGAATTTCGTTCCGCCTAGCTCCACTCACATCCATCTGGGATCAGTTCCATTGAGAGTGATTTCGGCACCAGATTTTATGGTAGAGCCAATCAGGACACAGGGCGGGAGTTTCATACATGTGACGTAGCGTAGAAGCGACTGTGAGACTGTTCTCAGCATCACGGGTTGGCTTCGATGTGAGTGGTTGAAGTAGCACGTCAATAGATGACGGACAAGTGGCTTATCCAATCATATGCAAGGATTTTTGATAAGGCCCAGCCTTCTGAAAACACTACTCCAATGGATCGATCCCAGATGGATGAGTGGAGCTAGGCGGAACAAAATTCATCTGGCGAGAGTCAGGTTATGCTAGACGAGCTCCTTAACCACAACACTGCCACTGCCCCAGGAAATTACTAGATGCCCGGAACAGGCAATTCAACACAAGACACATAAGGCAATTCAACACAAGACACATGAGGAAATTCAACACAAGACACATAAGGCAATTCAACACAAGACACATAAGGAAATTCAACACAAGACACATAAGGAAATTCTATTGTCTCAACTGTATTTTACTCTCTTTCATATTTATCCTTATGTGTTGCAAGTATAACCCATACCCTGCCCTCTGATAAAATGCTTTTGCTTTTTGCCTTTAATTTTATTTTCAAAATGTCTTCTTCTTCATCTGTCTTCTTTACTTACCAAATAAGGCAGCACTTACCGATGGTTGTAAACATAGTTGGAGTCATCCTTGACCTGATTTTTTACTATCTTTATCTGCGGTGGATCTTGACCTTTGAACTTCTCCTCAGCAGTCAGCAGTCTCACTACAAACGGAACCCAACAGTAACAAGCCCAAGCCTTGTGTGACACTTCTGCTAGTAAATGTGAATTATGCATGAATATACTGAATACATTACAAAAATCCAATCATTTCTCTCTGTCTCACTCTCTCTATTTTCAACTCACACATGCACAAACGTCCAATAAGTATGACTTATATTGTCTAAGAAAAGGAGCATTCTCAGCCTCGTCATCCACACACTGCATGTCACAAACCCCTGGTGCAACCATTAATCATCACTGCTTTGTTTCATGCGCAAACTGTAATCAGTGACACAAAGCAATCAGAGCTCCATATCAACAGGTTGACAGACTGCAAACACAATGTGCACAGAATCACCGGTATCTCTGGAGATGGAACCATGTGGGGAGTGACAGCTGATAGTGATCATAAATAACACCAATGTCTTGGGTGGACTTGTTAAAGCCCCTAGCCCTATAGTGAACTGCAGTGTGGCTCGCCTCACAGACAGGCCCAGAGAGAGCACACTGTGTCCTACTAACAGAACAAAGTAATTATAGGCAGGTAAAGGTCGTAAACACCAGGAGCAAGAACTATATTAGCAATATCAGTGTCATAATTGTTATAGTTATGTGTGGACGTCGTCATTCATAGCTAGAAGCTATACTTTTTCACTGTTATCGTTATAGTTCTTGGTGTGAACGGCCCCTTATGCCAGGATGGTCAACCTGACTGACTGGCATTTCATTTCATGGCACAGCCCTCTGCCATCTCAAATTAACTGCATTCATAGTAGTTTGGAAGAATAAAGCTACTATTGGATTCAAACTGGGTGTATGGAAAATTCAGCCAAAGGATCAGCTTACAGCTCAGGGTGTCAATAAGACAAAACAGGCAGATATTCAATCATGTAAACAGACAAACCATTAACTCTTTACCCTTGATAAAGGCCTATGCTATATGATTTTCAGCTGCTTGTCCATGGCTTTATCGAATAAATTAACCTACTTAAATGCCCAATTTTTCACACACAGAAAAGGCAAAAAGTTTTTGCTGCCAAACAAGTCCTACCATACTCTGATAACCGAGCCAGATGACTCATCCAATGTGTACTCCATACCTGGCTGAATGGTTGGTGCTGGGTGGGTCACAGGGACCAGGACGTGCTCTAGGGCCGGCAGGAGGGCCTTCTGCTCCAGGCAAGCCTGCACGTACTGGAGCCCCACCACCGGCACCTGGTGCTTCCAGGCGCTCCGCTGCCGGTTGTTGCTCAGACTCCCCAGGCTGCTCACCACTATGAAGCTACACTGTGTGTGCGTGTGTGTGTGGAAGGTGCAATCAGACATGAACATTATGCGTTATGGACAGATGAGACATTTAAATTTGCAGATAGAGAGAACGCTGAATTATTTCACAAGTAGGCTATATCAAAAGTGTTAGTTAAAAGCAACGAGAACATCAGAAAATATGTTAAAAGCAACCAGAGACACAACAAACAAAAATAGCTGTCTTGGATTGTCTTGCTAGGTTAGGCTATTTAAATGAATTAATCAGTCATGTTTTCCTAGCCTATCAACAACTGTCGTGCCTACATTAGACTTTGAACATGTGCCATGCTATGGTAGCAGATCACATTCATCCTGGATCACCAAATCACCAAACAGACATTCTTAAGACATGTCTATGCCCATGTTATGACGGGTAGTCAGCGTGCTAGAAGTCCTGAGAGTTCATACTGTCATGACCAAAGAACTAACAAACCTGCTTGTTGACCACATAGGAGAGGCTGCCTCCGTTGTCCGTAATGGCCAAACGAATTTTCTTCTTTTCCTTGAAAGGCAAATCCTTTAGTTCTAAGACCACGGCACAGTTGGTGAAAACGGTCATAGTTCTACGATGTGAGATATAGTCAGACTTACAATCAGATTCAAGCGAAAAGAAGGACTATAAAACAAGTAGTCTACAATATAGCAGCTGTGCTTGTCACTGCAAAAATAAAGGAATGAGTAGCCTGTATTAAAGACAAACTCATGACCAACCTATTTGCTTCTCTGTTAAGTCGAGAGCAGGGACAACTTGTTCTCACACACAAATTGGCCTGTCGCAGACCAATGTGCTGCCTTTCAGTCGACGCAACAGAATAGTTATTTTAAAAAAAGCACTATAATAAAGTGAAAAGAAACCAATCCGAGAGAAACCAATGCAATTTCACCGCGCCTGCTTCCTGGTCCTGTTGTGCATAAGACACTCCCCATCTACAATCATAACAAAACAATAATCCTCTCTAGCGGTGACATAAGGAAATGCATCTAAAGTGACCAGTAAACATCAGTAAAGTAACCTATCTACACAACTGTGAACACACACACTGACACATGTAAAAGATTCCTGCACGCATATGTTTACATTTACAAGATAAATGGAATAAAACATGAGAAAAAATGTCTTTGTGTCAAAGAGAGACCAGTGCCAAGCGAGAGTGATTCTTTGTTATGCCTGTAGGCATACCCTAGGGCCTATACAGTACCAATAATGTCAAAACTCCTGTTGCTTCTCTTGTAACCTAGTGGGGCTACAAACAAGTCAAGATTCATTACCCCAGATATTGCTTACTGAAATTATTTTGAGGGGGAAACAAACTCTCTGACAAAACTACAGCAGCCATCTAATTACAGGTCTGTATCTTTGCAACCTGTCATGTTAAAACACAAAGAAAAACACATAAAGGTATTCATATTAACAACGCTTCTGTTTATGCTGATCAGCGACTACAGCTGGCGTCACCGGCGGGTGACCAGTATAATAGTGATGCCGTCAGGTCAAAGGTGAGCGGTCAGCCACACTACCAGAGAAGACCACACTAGAACGACCAGTCTCAGACAAACTGAAGCTAATTTGACAGAGGAGCTGAAGACAGTAGCTCAAGAGGAAACTCAAATTATCAACAAAGAGGAGTTCATGAGGAGACAGAGGACAGACAAAGCAAAATGATGCTCACTGCCTAGTAACAACAACAACAACAACAAACCTGCAGACCAATGACCTTTATTATGCTTTTATTCAGACTGAAGTAGTAGAACTACTTGTAACAAGGTAGACAGTCTTTACTCTGTATGGCTTTGGATAACACTGTCTGCACAAAAACATGGTTAACTAACAGATGGTTTCATCCAAAGTGACTTACCATACACTGCAAAACACAACCCCTTAATTGCATCCCTTACTTTTGACCTTAAAACCCTTAGGTTTAACCTATATAACCCTATAACCCTATAATAAAGTATTTTTTAAGTAGAAATGTGCAGATCGGATTAAGGACAAAGGAACTGAACTTGTTTACTTCCCCTTCATTTCCCCCCTTAACCAAGGAAACCCTGAATTTTAAAAAATAAAATCAAGATACTTAAATTGTTATTAATTACGAATAAAAGGAACCCCTGACTTGACACCTTACATGTAGATTAGGGGTCACAGCTTAAAGCTGCAGTAGGCAAGTCTGACAGATTGAGGGGACTTAGCCAAAATGTTGAATGTTACAACTCTCATGCCCCTCCCCCACTACCACCGAGCACCCTCTATAATAGCAGAGCAATCTAAAGCGGTTCAAGAGATTGAACATGAGAAGTACATGCAACAACTTGGGAGGGAGATTGCCCAATAAAAAAGGAACTGCCTCAGGTACAACAAGAGCACAGAGGCCTGGCAGAACAGTTTGGGAATGACCCTGAGACTGAGAGGCTGGATATTGTGTGCATGGAGTGTGCCAATGGCTCTGATCCCCTGTTGGTATCCTCAACGGATGGTGCATTGCCGGAAGGTAGCACCTTAATTAGCGTTGATGAGATGAGATGTGTGGATGATGAATACACTGTGGATCTCTCTGATAGTATATGGATCTTTGGATCAGGGGATGCTGAGCATTGGTGCAGCCAATTGAGTGAGTTGGGTCCTAAAGATAAACCTGTGGGTGGCTCTGAGTTGCCATTTGAAAATGAGTCGACTCGTGTTGATCTTTCGGGCAGTGTTTGGCTTTTTGAATCCGAACAAGGAAGTGGAGAGCTCCTTGTGGCTGACCAGGAGCCTGCACTTAAGCTGAATTCCACTTGTACTGCTGGTGGCAATGGTCAGGGAACTGGCCATGGCAGTGAAGTGAAGGTTAGTGCCCACACAGAAATGCCCAGTGTTCCACCGCCTGTAGATCACATGCCTTTCTTTACCTCCGGTCACTTCTACAGGGTGAAGGCCTGGGGACGTTCGATCAGGGGCTGGAGTGGGGGAGCATTTGTTTTGCACTTGTTTTGAGGATTGTGTTTGTGCTTTTGAATCTGAAAAAGGAGCTCAGACTGCGCTATTCATACTGGATTGTCATCGGGAGTTTGACCAGCAGTCAAATAAAATTGGTGGTGAAGACTCTCCAGAGCTGTTTTACCCCACTGCTGATTTGGTGGTCGTCTCTGCCTACTCCTTGTCTAATGTCACATTGAATACGTCTGCTTTATGGCAGTCATTCACCTGTTTGGGCCTAGTAGACAAGATGTTGGAGTCTCTTAGTTTAGGGCCGACTGGGTAAGAATTTGGTGTCAAAACTGGGTTATCACAGCCATGTAGACCATTGGCTGGTGGGATCAGTAACTGGAGTTGTCTCCAGGTTGCAAAGTCCTATGCAGGCCATCGCTGGTGTTTTAGGTGGAGTTGGGTGGTGGATCCTTCTCACCTGGACATGCGCTGAAGTGTCAGCAGAGAGCTTTGTTCTCTTTGGTTTATTTCTGTGATTGACTCGGGACTGTCTGAGATTATGGATTTGTTAGTTTTCTCAGCGTTTCCCACTTTTGGAACTTGTGGATGTCAGAGGAATGATTTTATTATGTTCCTGTTACAGGGAACATTTTGTAAATTGAATGTATATAGTAAAGGAAATTTAGAAAAGGAAAAAAAACACACAAAAGATTTATAAAAAGAGTAAAAAATTTATAAAAAAAAATAAATAAAAAAAACTAAAATAAGAAAATTGTTGGTGGTGTTTTTTGACTTACAGGCGGGGCTTCAGTGATGTCACTATCTGTGGCTAATTAGGTTAAATTGGACACCTGTCCTAAGTCCTGGGGCTCACAATTAGTTTCCAGGCCTTCGGAAAGGACGAGGGGCCTGTGATCCCTCATGGGCGTTTGCCTGGCAAACTTGGACCCGTCTCATTTTTTTTCCTTTGGATTTTAAACCACCACACACCAAAACTGAACCTATTAGGAACCAACATTTGGGCTGTTCGTAATTGCGTTGGGAGAGAGATACACCGGGTCAGCGAGAGCCACAGGTAAGTGACCTCTCACTAGAGCTCTGCCAAAGCTGACACAACACACATTGCACCCACACACGGTAGGTTCTACTTTCACGTCTTTACATCACGTAGGGCCAGTGTGTAGGTTAGTTCTAGCTTTTCTTTTAGGTTATGTTGAGGTCCGAGGTCAGCTATCAACATACCCTAGACAAAGTAGCTTTAGTTTAGGTCATGTTGAGGTCCGAAAACTCTTTGCTCATGTTAGATTTTTGATGATGCTAATTATGTATATATTTGATAATAAGTGTGTATATATTGTGTAGATATCTTTGAGGAGTTGGTCTATTTAATTGTCTATTAATTATATTTAACTGTTTATGGGAATATTGGATATTGGCATTTCCCTAGTGTGTGTGTGTGTGTGTGTGTGTGTGTGTGTGTGTTTCTAGCAGGCCAGTATGGAAGTGTGGTGTGTGTGTGTGTTTCTAGCAGGCTAGTATGGTTCTGCTCCTTTCCAGCAGAGGGTTGAGGGGAGAGAGGGGGTGCGGGCGGTCGAATCCCAGTAGCTGTTGTGTGGACGACTCCCAGTCGCGGCCGAACTCCAGCCGGCTGCACACGCACGGGTACTGCCTGTCTGCCCAGCGTACCCAGTCCACCGCCCGCTTCAGGGCCTCCCACTCGGAAGAGCTGCGGTCAACACACAAAAATAACAAGCACAGAAACGCACACAGTAAGAGCTGCGGTCAACACACAAAAATAACAAGCACAGAAACACACACACTAAGAGCTGCGGTCAACACACAAAAATAACAAACACAGAAACACACACAGTAAGAGCTGCGGTCAACACACAAAAATAACAAACACAGAAACACACACAGTAAGAGCTGCGGTCAACACACAAAAATAACAAGCACAGAAACACACACAGTAATTAATTAAAATAACAAACACAGAAACACACACAGTAAGAGTTTTTATTTCACTCACTTTTGTTTTAATTCTCCTCTCACTCATTTATTCTGCCATAATAGCTTTAATAGCTAAAAGTATTTAAAGTTATATTATATCCTTATATACCAGCAGGGTGGACACCAGCCTCAGGATATCAGCCTGGGCCTTGGGGCCTGATAGACAACACACACACACACACGCACACACACACACACACACACACACACACACACACACACACACATACAAAATAATTTAAAGAGTAGAAAAAAACATATTGGTAGGTTGCTATTATAGTATCAGTCAAAATTTTAGCCTAAACTAAATATGATTGGAACTTTTCTGTGTAGTGTAGATGAGTGTATATGACAGAAATCATTTCTCACCCAGAGATGAGATGCCTTTTTCTTTCAGGAAAACGTTGGCAAAGAAGTTCAGATCCACACCCAGGAGCAATCCCACTTCCTCTGTGCATTCCCAGTAACCCCCTGTAAGCATACAAAACTTAACATACTGAAATGAAATTGAAGATGATAGAAATATAAAGCAGTGGCCAATTCATATTGTGTCATAGGTATACTGTCTGTTCTATGACTAGCAGAAGAAGTCTGAAGAGCAGATATCTTACTGGGCTCTGAAGACATGCCAACTGTTCCCATGATGCACTGGGTTTGATCTCAATATGTGATCTCACATCGTGTAAGCATTGGCTCTTCCTGTAATGGTGAACTCAACATTACTTCCACAGTAGACTCCCGAGAGTTCTCACATAGTTCATTACATGTGCTTTTGTAATCAAACCACGACACCACGGCCTCATAAAAACATTCCAAACAATCCTGTCCTTGTGAAGTAGCTTCTATTCAACATCTCCATCTCGTTACTTTAAAACTTGCATGTCAAATATGTTTTATTGTGCACAGGCAAAGAATAATCGATGACAGCATACCTTCTCAGCAAGCAGCGTTTCTGGACTCCGGGATACCGGGACCAGGGGTAAAAGGGGAACCATGTTCTTGGGCGTCTACTGGTGGGAGCAGAGGGACAGACATCCCAGAGCCTTTCTCCAAGACCATGTTAGAGGGATAGGCCCGACCTCTGGTTCTTCTGAGGGGGCTCCCCAGAGCAGCACTTCTGTGTCTCTGAGCCAGGACAGGCTGAGCACCCCAATGGACAACAGGAGGAGCAGAGGAGAGGGAGCAGGGGGGGTGGTCTGAGGGCAATGCTTGAGCCTCATAGACAGGAGAGGAGCCCCCGAGAATGTCAATATAGTCAGAAACATCGCCATCGCCTGCAGTGACAGGTGGGGCAGAATAAGCAGCCCCATAGAAAACAGGAGCAGGGAGCGGACAGCGTTTACGTAGGGGTAGAGGAGGTAAAGGAGCCGACATGACATCCGAGGCAGCAGGGGGGCGGTCTGAAACTGACTGGGTGGAGGAAACAGCACGGCCACCAAGCGGCAGTGAGAAGGAGTCCAAGGCAAGAGCAGAGAGGTGCCTAGAGGTTTGGGGACGAGGAGTCTCATAGCCCTTGCTAACTCTTTTACTGGCACGATCAACGGGAGGAGGCAGAGTGGATCTCGTGACATCAACTGAGCGTGCCTCAGATGCCAAGCGACGGGAGGCAACACCTGAAGGGGCTAGGCTTGGAGTAGGAGCAGAGACGGGAGGCAACACCTGAAGGGGCAAGGCTTGGAGTAGGAGCAGAGACGGGGAAGGTGCACTGGGTCTGGGGCCTGTGCACTGGGTCTCTGTATGCTAGAGTGCTCTGGGGCCTGTGCACTGGGTCTCTGTATGCTAGAGTGCTCTGGGGCCTGTGCACTGGGTCTCTGTATGCTAGAGTGCTCTGGGGCCTGTGCACTGGGTCTCTGTATGCCAGAGTGCTCTGGGGCCTGTGCACTGGGTCTCTGTATGTCAGAGTGCTCTGGGGCCTGTGCACTGGGTCTCTGTATGCCAGAGTGCTCTGGGGCCTGTGCACTGGGTCTCTGTATGCCAGAGTGCTCTGGGGCCTGTGCACTGGGTCTCTGTATGCTAGAGTGCTCTGGGGCCTGTGCACTGGGTCTCTGTATGCTAGAGTGCTCTGGGGCCTGTGCACTGGGTCTCTGTATGCCAGAGTGCTCTGGGGCCTGTGCACTGGGTCTCTGTATGCCAGAGTGCTCTGGGGCCTGTGCACTGGGTCTCTGTATGCCAGAGTGCTCTGGGGCCTGTGCACTGGGTCTCTGTATGCCAGAGTGCTCTGGGGCCTGTGCACTGGGTCTCTGTATGCCAGAGTGCTCTGGGGCCTGTGCACTGGGTCTCTGTACGCTAGAGTGCTCTGGGGCCTGTGCACTGGGTCTCTGTACGCTAGAGTGCTCTGGGGCCTGTGCACTGGGTCTCTGTACGCTAGAGTGCTCTGGGGCCTGTGCACTGGGTCTCTGTACGCTAGAGTGCTCTGGGGCCTGTGCACTGGGTCTCTGTATGACAGAGTGCTCTGGGGCCTGTGCACTGGGTCTCTGTATGCCAGAGTGCTCTGGGGCCTGTGCACTGGGTCTCTGTATGCCAGAGTGCTCTGGGGCCTGTGCACTGGGTCTCTGTATGCTAGAGTGCTCTGGGGCCTGTGCACTGGGTCTCTGTATGCTAGAGTGCTCTGGGGCCTGTGCACTGGGTCTCTGTACGCTAGAGTGCTCTGGGGCCTGTGCACTGGGTCTCTGTACGCTAGAGTGCTCTGGGGCCTGTGCACTGGGTCTCTGCATGACAGAGTGCTCTGGGGCCTGTGCACTGGGTCTCTGTATGCTAGAGTGCTCTGGGGCCTGTGCACTGGGTCTCTGTATGCTAGAGTGCTCTGGGGCCTGTGCACTGGGTCTCTGCATGACAGAGTGCTCTGGGGCCTGTGCACTGGGTCTCTGTATGCTAGAGTGCTCTGGGGCCTGTGCACTGGGTCTCTGTATGCTAGAGTGCTCTGGGGCCTGTGCACTGGGTCTCTGCATGACAGAGTGCTCTGGGGCCTGTGCACTGGGTCTCTGTATGCTAGAGTGCTCTGGGGCCTGTGCACTGGCCTGTGCACTGGGTCTCTGTATGCTAGAGTGCTCTGGGGCCTGTGCACTGGGTCTCTGCATGACAGAGTGCTCTCCACAGCTTTCATTTCCCTTTTTCTTCCAGGGATGGGAGAAGACACAGGCGCAGGAGAAGACAAAGGGGCACGGCCAAACATTTGAACTGAGCCTTGACGAGTAGGAGAAGGAACAGAGACAGGGGTACGGTCTGGGGCCTGTGCACTGGGTCTCTGTACGCTAGAGTGTTATCCTGAGGCAAGAGGGACAGCTTTCATTTCCCCTTTTCCCCTTTTCTTTCAGGGATGGGAGAAGACATAGGGGTTGGGGCAAAGGTTGGAGTCCCAGACACAGTGAAGCCAGCTGAGCCTTGAACAGCAGTGGTGAAGGCCCCAGGAGAGCGGGAGGAGCAGGACCGGAGCTCATGCTCTAGTACGAGAGCGTCGAGAGGAAGAGAGACAGGTGAGACCATCTAAGACAGGAGGAGGAGGAGGAGGACGGGGACAACTTTCAATTTCGTTCAAGTTCTGGAAAAAAACAATGCAGATTTAAATTTCTAGAAGGACTGTTTTGTATACTGACTACTCAATGAACTGAAAAAATCATACGGAATATGGGCAGCAGATCATTTGTACAACAGTTTACAGTATTATCCCCTGGATGCTAACTCTAAACACACTGATACAGTTTACAGTATTATCCCCTGGATGCTAACTCTAAACACACTGATACAGTTTACAGTATTATCCCCTGGATCCTAACTCTAAACACACTGATACAGTTTACAGTATTAACCCCTGGATGCTAACTCTAAACACACTCATACAGTTTGACTTCAGGTAAAGTAGGCTACTTGTAAATTAGACTGAATGGATTTTAATTGAATGTTATAGATAATCTGAGTTTTAGGCTGATCTAGACATTCTGTAATCTAGACAAATTTGATTCTTGTAACCAATTATACTGGACACAATGTTGATTAACTTATTAAACACTTACTGCTTGTCACCTGAGGAAATGCCAAACTGAAATGCACACCTAAAAATCCTTTTTTTCTGTTTTGCTTTGATTTCGGAACATCTTCATGTCTAACAAATCAAATCCTTACTAGTCTATTCTTTAATTCAACATAGCCTATTTTTGTTCCAAGAGATGTCGTCAGCTTTCATTTGAGAGGTCACTTGAGTAGAATCTGAAAAATAAACACAAATGGACAAACATAAATAAACACTGACACGACCCCATTCTCTTGAACCGTTACTCTACCTGTGTGCAGTAATAATAAGCTTTATTTATATAGCACCTTTTATACACAGAATGCAGCTCAAAGTGCTTTACATTTGAAGCATGTAACACAATAATAGTCAGTCAGTCATTATCAATCACTTTTCTTCATTGCTGGGGCTGTTTATGATCCACTCAGCAACATATCAAAAATATAGAAAATGACGTCATAAGACTGGCAGCCTTAACCCTCTTAGCCCCACAAGCACGCCATATGGCAACTGTGGCAAGGAAAAACTCCCATATTCCAGGAAGAAACCTTGAGCAGAACCTGACTTAATAGGGGGAGCCCATCTGCTTCTGGCTGGCTGCGCCCTCCAATAGTAACAGATGTAGAATAATCTGAAAAAGTAGTCTACAGGATAAGATGAGTTAAGTAAAAGCTTTCCTGTACAGGTTTTCAGATCTTTTTAAAAAATATTTACTGAACTCGCCTGCTTGATGTACAGAGGCAGGGTGTTCCATAGTTTGGGGGCATAATGGATAAACGCAGCTTCTCCACTTTGTTTGTGGAGCACTTTGGGTACGATTAAAAGATTAGAATTGGATGATCTAAGTTTCCTTTGTGGTTGATAAGATATTAAAAGCTCAGAGATATATGAAGGTGCTATGCCATTCAGAGCTTTGTAAGTAATTAACATAACCTTAAAATCAATTCTATAGGAAATAGGGAGCCAGTGCAGTTCAGCCAACACAGGGGTGATGTGTTCAGTGGGGTACGAAGCCGTAGACCAAGGTGTGGCAGTTGCTGAAGAGGGCGTGGACCTGTGCAGGGGCCTGAACAGGAGGGGGCGCTGCTGGGCTGAACAGCTGCCACTTCACCGCCACCGAGCCGCAGCCTGGAGACGCCAAGCGCCTCACCTGCGACGCCACCTGCCAGGTGACGCAATACTCCAGTTACACACCTGACATCAGACACGTCTGTCTCTCAAATACATGTTTCTATTGGAGGTTAAAGGTGCTCCAAGCGATGCTGGGTAACGTCACTTCTGTTGACATTCAAACAAAACAGAGAGCTAGCTCGCTACTTCCTCCCCCTCCCTCCCGTGCAATTGAAACTCTCCTAAACGCGCATCTCATCTGTGATTTGCTGATGAATATTTACATAAGTCTACATTCTTTTGTAGCCTTATTTAATCAAATGTTTAAAAAGTTAATTGTTTGAAATTGAAATACAATAAATATGCCTGTATCTTTTATTTTATTATTGGTTTACAAAAGTTATATGAAGCAATGACTTCTGGGAATTTCAAAACCGAATGCGTCTACTTCCTTCAGCACGAGGAATTGTATGCCAATCTAGCATGCCTTGATCCTCGGAATTTTCCCCTTATAAAAGCTAATTAACTGCCCCCAAATGCACTTTGAAATATAAGTGAATGTTTGCTTAAATTTAGTGAAGCTGCTACGGTCGAAAATCTACAGTCGGAATTGACACACCTCGCTACACACTGGGACAGCCTGAAAAAGTCTTCTCTAAACGAGTAGGCCTACACAGTCAGAGCGTCAGACTTTGATGATGTCGCGGAGATAGAGGAAGATACAGAAACTAGAAAATGTAATTTCGAGGAAATTACCAGTGCACAGAGGCGTATCAAGCTTTTTAAAAGTGTGGGGGTTGTGGGATAGGAAAATGAAACAATCTGGCCAAATTATAAATAACTCCCTACAGGGACATTGTAAGTATTTTCTGAGAGGGGTGCGGACTATATTGGTGTCCGGGAGATTCTCCCCCGAAAAAAAAATGAAATTCCGATTGCTAAACACCATTTGAATGCAGTTTGGGAGCCTATACATGAAAGGTATGTTTGCACTGTAGGACATGGGCGGATTATGAACTTTCGGGCCCCTGGGCCCAGATGTATTAAGGGCCCCCCACTTATTGTTGTATATGTGGGAGAGGGGGTTTGGGGGTCCTCCCCCAGAACATGTTTAATTTGTTTGATGTGATATCCTGTATTCTGGTGCATTTTGCCAATACTAAATTCAATCAGATTCATAGCCTACATCCTGATTTGTTGATATTGAGGCAATGATTCCATGCAAAGGTTTGGGCTTCAGGGCCCCCTGACCCCTTGGGCCCCTGGGCCTGGGCCCGGTAGGCCCGTGCAGTAATCCATCCCTGTTTGGGAGGGACAGAAGAAGCAGTGCCCCTTATATGTGTGGCTCATGTGACATGTAGGCCTACATAATCTACCTGCTATCACTTCACTATTTGACACTATACCCTACCTGGAGACATATCTCATGTTATAAATCAAGAAATCATTTCAGAAATTATGTTTTGTGCATATGGGTTAGCAGGCTACAATAAACTGCCTAACAGACAGCAGCCTAATTTCGAGGTATCACTAATACCTTCTTTTTAACTAATTAAATTTAACTAATTAAATAAATGTAAATGGCACAGAATAGTGACAGAACTGTAAGCAATTTAAAGATTATAATTAGCCGTTTCTATGCTTTTTCCATTGATAGTTACAGGAAGCCACGTTGTTGTTTAAACTATTGTTGCTTCTAGCCCACGTTACCTCCAGTTTCACTTGCTGCAGGGACGCACACATTGCATGAGTGCTCATAAGCGTTCTATTTGAGTTCTACATGCTGGAAATCTTAGTTCTCAGATGTAGAACTCAAATGTGTCTTGACGCCGCCGTTAAGATCAAAATAAGATGTTCTAAATGGAACGCGATCGTATTTAAGATATTACGATAGATGTAGCACTACGACACACACTGACAGTGAAATGCCGTCGACGTTTGTAATCAGATCAAATAAGACGTTCTAAATGGAACGCGATGTAATTAAGCTGTTCAGATCTTTTCCAAACGTCTTGGAGACGTATGTGTGCTGACTGGGCTATTTCTATATAGTTGATGACACCAAATGAATAAGTATTTCTGATTGGGGAAACTTTTAGCCTAGTTTTTTTTTCCCGTCCGCGGTTCCATACCGCATGTGAAACACCGGGCATAACTTAATTTCGCGGCTGTGTTAATTGTTGAGGAGGCCCATAGTTTGAGAAAAGCTGCAGATCATAGACAGAAAAAGCATAATGCTCTGAGAACAGTAGTCAAAGGTCTTTTTGCAGAAACAACAAGTGCCTTGGTGCGCGCACCCCCGCTTTCACTTTGACTCCCTGCATTTCTACATTGTGACAAAAACTGTCAGTCAGACAGTGAATTTTGGTTTACTAAATTAGCATAATGCGGTAACAATTATCATTTCAATTCAACCTGAAATCTGCTCACTGCAGACGTTATAATGCAGACCCAAGCAGCAGCACAGCCTTGAAAGACGCACACTTTGAATTTGATCAGAGCGACTCTGGTTCTTCACTGGCTAACTTGATGTGATTGGCTGATGACCGTTCAATCAAATCAACAGACCTATTTGTGTCTCTCTGTGTGTGCGTTATGGTAGATACGGTTCCAACTCTTTACGGGAGCGTTTATTTCCATATTTTACTTTCATTTTAATCTGTCAAAAAGTGTGGGGGATAGAATCGTGTTCCAGCAAAAGTGTGAACGTTATAACACCCACATCCCCCACGCTTTCTACGCGCCTGCCAGTGCATGAAAATGCAAAACATACTGTATATTAATATACAATACAAAACAAACTTTTATTTGGAAACAGTTGTGGGCAGAGGAAACAGTTGGCAGGAGTCATAGTTGATAACAACTGACAGCTGAAATGGCTGAACAGTTAAATAGTTGAGTAGTTTATATAGTTACATTATTTAAAAGTGAATTATTGTAGTGAGGACATTTATTTTGAAACGGTTGTGGGCAGAGAAAATATTTGAACAGGATCTGTAGTCTTAAGAGAGCCAGATTGTATGCTTAAAGCCTGAGACAGAGTATATAGTTTAAAAGTAAAATGTAGATAGTGTAATGGATGTTGATGGACAGAAAGTTGAATGGATGTTGATAGGCAGATTGTTTAATGGATGTTGATGGGATAGTTTAATGGGTGGATGAGTGAATGTTTTGAAGAGGATGAATGGA
Source organism: Alosa sapidissima (assembly GCF_018492685.1). Taxonomy (NCBI): domain Eukaryota; kingdom Metazoa; phylum Chordata; class Actinopteri; order Clupeiformes; family Clupeidae; genus Alosa; species Alosa sapidissima. The sequence continues at coordinate 1,872,305 of NC_055958.1, read as the reverse complement.
TAGAAAGTTGGATGGAATGTGCCTTATATCCTTGTAGAATGGAGATACACAGAGAGAGTTGGCCTAGTTGAGCAGAAAGCAGTTGATACAGGTGCAATCAGTTTAACTGGCTTTTTGATGGGGCCTAGTTGAGCAGCTGGAAGTTGATACAGGTGCAAATCAAGTTAATTAGCCCATTGTGATGTCATAGTGCCAATGCAAAGTCTATGGGGAAAAATAAGCTTGTTTTTCATTAAAATACATTCCTTTTCAAGACCTACGTTACAAAGTTTGAACGAAGTTTCTACGTTAAACGGTTGAAGCTGAATTAGACGCAGAAATTTGGTGGGAAGAAGAAGAAGAAGAAGAAGACTTGGGATAACAGAACAGGGCATTTCCATGCTGTAATAAGAAGAAGATTAAGAAGAAGAAGACTTGGGATAACAGAACAGGGCATGCACATGCTGTAATAAACCTGGTGAGCAAGAATTGTGCTCTCTGTTGCTATTTCCTTCTCCAGCAGTTAATCCTCTTTACCTGCGCCTACAACAATATATGGTTAGCATATAAACTCCTACTAACACTGTCATGTACTCAAGTGGCATGTGAACAGAGTTTTTCCACTCTTAAATTCATCAAGAATCGCCTAAGGACACGATTGTCACAGGATAATTTGGAGGCCTTTATGCTGATGGTGACAGAGAAAGAGGTCGTAATGAACTTGGATGCTGATGACGTGATAGACAGTGTTGCGAAGAAGAGCAAGCTCCTTCGCACCTTGTTAACTGCATGATGTTAATTAAGACACGTTTGTGGAACGGTTGCTCGGATGATCTATTCTAGGCAATTATTTTTTCACTTTCATATTTTATATTGCATTCATTTTTTTGGAGTTGACCGGAGGGTTGCCGGTTCGAGCCCCGACCAGTGGGCTGCGGCTGAAGTGCCCTTGAGCAAGGCACCTAACCCCTCACTGCTCCCCGAGCGCCGCCATTGTAGCAGGCAGCTCACTGCGCCGGGATTAGTGTGTGCTTCACCTCACTGTGTGCTGTTTGTGTTTCACTAATTCACTGATTGGGTTAAATGCAGAGACCAAATTTCCCTCACGGGATCAAAAAAGTATATATACTTATACTTATACTTATACTTATATATGTATAAATATATATATATATATGTATAAATGTATATATGTATATTAGAGTTCATCACCAATGGGGCTACAAATGTGTGTGTTATTTCCGTGCATGTGAAGTTGTGTGGGCCGCTGGTTGGTGAAAATGCCAGGGTCATTTATTAATCCCAGTCCGTCACTGACTCACTGACTCACACACACACACACACACCACATTAAAAAGCATTGGAACATGGCAGAAAAAACAGGTTTCGTCAAGCCATTAGGGACTGTTCGTTATTTATTTAAGGGGCCACCGGAGGAGTTTTGGGAGCGTTAGTCAAAAAAGACGTGACCCTCCCTCGCCAGCAAGATATTTTTCTATGACCCTCCAAAGTGATTGAGAAAAAACGCATGACCCTCCCCAATAATTTATCGCCTTTTGTACTGTGTCAATTAGGGAGCTTGCATGCTACCACTCATTCCTTGAAATGCCTTGAAAAGGCTGTTTGCACAATTTCACAAATAATGACCCGAACCGAAGTACAGGCTACCTGACAACTTTTCCGTGTTTATCACTTATTTGAACTTTATTTCCCGCTGTTTTAGGAAGAGCTGCAGGGCCGTGCGAACTCGACGGGTGCGAGGCCCTTTTCACTTACGTCACGTGCATGAAGTCATGCGATAGCCTACTTTACCTGTCGGTGCATTTTAATAGTAGGCTACACCAGCTTGTCTTTAAGAGGGGAGATTGTATAGCCTATAACATTAGCTAAGTCACATAGGCTATTTGACTATAGGCCATTTATCACGAAACCAAACTAGTGTAACAAAGCACTTTAACAGGGGGAATTAATTGGGCTTGAATCATTGTGCTGAACGCTATTTGTCAATGAGCAGAAACACACTCGACATTCAAACTAGGCTATTGATAAGATGTGCACTATGGAAATTGGTCTGTATAGGCTAACATTGGACAAATAAATGACATTGACTCGCCATATCCTGACTCAGAATAAAAAACATTTTCTTGCTTACTTTGCCGCAAACTCAGCCATGAAATCATACCAGCTTGCAGGTAACCTAACATCTTCATAGAAGGGCGAGCCCACTATAGTCTCTCCTGAGACATGGAGGCCCAGCTAACAATCCCAACGTTCTGGGAACCATAGTTTTTGGTTTCGGGAACGTTGGTTTTTGGTTCCCAAACGTTCCCCGAAGGTTAGTTTTTGACTACGTTTTGGTTCCCATGGAAAGTTTGTTAATGTTCCCTAACCTTTGCAACCTTTAGGGAACGTTCCCTTCCCTAAACGTTGCAACCTTTAGGGAACCTTCCCCTAACGTTGCAACCTTTGCATACCAATTTTATTATTACTTTAAACTACATGAGCAGGAATGCATTATTATATATTTGCAGGAATTAATAAACAGGCAAAGTTGATGGGATTTATAATTTTAATATAAAATAATCAAAATACAAAAAGGTCTAAAAATATATATAAACATCAGACTCCATGTTACCCAAGTATACGAACACAAGGAATTTGACTTTGGTAGGTGCTCTATACATTCAACAAATAGACAGACATACTGTACAATAGAGACAACAATATACATTGTGGCAGATACCAACACAATAAAACAACTATAGAAATAAGACATAATACCAATATATAAGTACACATGGAGTGTGATATAGAGTGCAAGTGTAGTGTGCAAGACACATATTGGAATGATAAAGTATGTAATGTGCAGGTGAATGGTCAAAGTGGGGATGACCCCACTTATCTGCAGTTCAGGAGAGTGACGGCAGTGGGAAAAGAGTTGTTCTTGTGTCTGGCTGTTTTTGTGTGCAGGGATCTGTAGCGCCTGCCAGAGGGGAGGAAGTTAGAGTTAAGAGTGTGTGTGCAGGATATGTGGAGAAAAAAGCACAAAAGTATATTTTTTTTATTTAGTAAAATTGATATTAGCCTAAAATAAATATTATCTTGATATGATGTTTACCTTACTTAGATTTTATAAGACCAATCATTTGAGTGGATCTAAATCAAGTGACTGCAAACATTTTGTATGTTATTTCAAAAACTGAAATGGAACTTGTTTAAATAAACATTTCAAAACAGCACTCAGAACAACCAAAAAACAACCAAAGACAACCAAACGAGAACGTTGTGTGAAGGTACTGTGCAACCACAGGAGAACGTTTTAGTTGGTTGGTTCCCTTAACGTTTAGGGAACGTTAGAACCCTTAGGGAGGTTCCCTAACCGTTAGTTTTTGGTTTGGTTCGAACTAACCTTTAGGGAACCATACACTAACGTTCCCGAACGTTCCCTTAACGTTTTGTGTTAGTGGGGGGTGCGCAAATAGTTTTTAATAGCCTATTTAACTTCGCAACGTTTCGTTCACCTGATGCCAGCCACTGACCGCAATTTAAAAGTTTGGGAAGGTTCAATCTTTTTAAGTTTTAAGTGCAGTAGCCTAGGCCTATCTGTCCCCTTTTGAATTATATCTCGAGCCTATTATGAGGTAGGCTACAGTGCGTTATGCCCGTGCTCCAAAAGAAAAAACTTCAGGATAGATTTGTATAGATGGTTATGAGGAGCAATGGGACGTTTTGGGACGTTAAACCTTTTCCATATGCGTCAGTGAAGGAAATTTAAGAAACATGCTGTCACGTCAGGTAATCTAAAGGTTCTTAGTGATTATGAGGAACAATATGAGAGAAATTTGGTGATCACTGATTGTTGTTTTAGGTCATTAAGCCACGTTAAGCTTTTTGCTTAGGCTACCAATAGCCTAGGCGTATAGAATAGGCTAGAATAAACGCTTAATGTCATCTTTGGCCAGGTGCGAGGCCCATCAGACGCGAGGCCATGGGCGACGGCCCAAATATTGCTGTGTTCATGAATGCAAAAGTTGGGTGACCCTCCCTCCTAGAAATAAAAAAAATGGGTGACCCTCCCCTCAACAAAGAATAAAAAGACATGACCCTCCCCTATTTTCCTCCGGTGGTCCATTCCATAAATAAGAATAAAAAGACATGACCCTCCCCTATTTTCCTCCGGTGGCCCCTTCAATAAATAACGAACGGTCCCTTACTACTAGAATTCTATCTCTGTAGCTCCTGTGATTCTGGATCCCAATACTACATACGCAAAACGACTCAACCAGTGTGACTTATGCTTTTGAAAGACAACAGCAACAGCAGCTTCCTGATAACCCAGATCTCTATGGGATTTTTCATATACATTAGCCATAAGCTAACAGATTAGTTTCTATTCTGTAACTTGAAATGCTAGTCTACATGATTGCTCTTAAACAAAACATCGAAGGAAATAACCGATGTACGCTGTTGGTCTGCATAGTTTTACAGTGAATCCTAAGTAAAGGTTTGAAAGGAACTTCAGCTTCAGACTTTCTCTTGGGAAGCTGTTAGGTCTTAACCTGACTCTCGCCAGATGAATTTCGTTCTGCCTAGCTCCACTCATCCATCTGGGACCAATCCATTGGAGTGTTGCTTCAGAAGGCTGGGCCTAATCAAAAAATGCTTGCATATGATTGAATAAGCCACTTGTCCGTCATCTATTGACGTGCTACTTCAACCACTCACATCTAAGCCAACCTGTGACGCTGATAACAGTCTCACAGTCGCTTCTACGCTATGTCACATCTATGAAACTCCCGCCCTGCGTCCTGATTGGCTAAACCATAAAATCGGGTGCAGAAATCACTCTCAATGGAAGAGGTCCCAGATGGATGTGAGTGAAGCTAGGCGGAGCTAAGCGGAACGAAATTCATCTGGCGAGAGTCAGGTTAGTTAGGATCTTCTCTAATAGACCATGTCATTGCCTCACACAAGTGGGGGCAGAATTGGAAATGTGTCCTAAATCATGATTATCTCGTAATTATGAGATAATATGTCATAATTATGAGATACTATTTTTTTGTGATGTGAATGCAATGCGCCACCGTATCAGAGGGACGGGAACCACATTCTGAAAAAAACATTTGGGGAATTGTCGTCCGCGTGGCAACAGCAGGCCTCAAAGCAAATGACCTATTGACCTGCATTGAAACCATGCAATTACACTGTCAACGCAAAAGTTGTTAGGCTGAGAAAACTAAAAAATGTCTATCTTCCACACGAACTAGTTCAGACAACTGATGCTAATTATCTGGGAAATATTCTCTAACAGGTCAAGTTGCCATTGTTTGTGTCAAACAATTTGTGAATTTGTTGTAACATTAAAAGATGACTTAGCCTAGGCCTACTCTATGCTCAAAGTGATGCTCGAAGCTCCAGTGGGTGAACGAAATTTTCGGTAGCAGAATCACCTGAACAATTCCAGGATATGCTTTTTTTCATTGGTTGTTGTGTTAAAATCTTACCCAGATACAGTAGTGCTATTTTCTGATTGGCTAATTTGTTTTGCGTTGACAGTGTAATTCCATTGTGCCAATACAGGTCAATAGGTCATTCGCTTTATCTCCTGCTAGTGCCACCCAGACGGCAATTCCCCAAGAATAAAAGTGACCTATAAAAGTGACCTATAACACTATGCAATACACTTTAATTTATTTAGCCTACTATTTATTTACTTTTATTTATTTAGTGCTAATAAAATGATTAAGCCTATTTGGAGAGAGAGAGATGTTTATAGCCTAATGCAAGACTTAAACCAATAAAAATGTATGTGCCTGAAGTTATCAGACATTTATGAGGATGTCATATATACTGTTGTCTCATTGCCTATTTTCAAATCTTAAGCATACCAGCTCACGCCTGAATTTAGGCATGGTGCCTGAACACTTTAAGCCTGATAATGTGACAATATGTCTGTCATCGTGTGATAACGAAAATATGACTAGGCCTAGAATGTTCTGAGCAGGTGTTATCGGTGAACAGGCTGTAACTATTGGATAAGTTCAGACACTCATGAACAACTGATGCTAATTATCTGGGAAACATTCTCTAACAGCAGTCAAGTTGCCATTGTTTGTGTCAAACAATTTGTGTATTTGTTGTCTTTAACATTAAAAGATGACTTAGCCTAGGCCTACTCTATGCTCAAAGTGATGCTCGAAGCTCCAGTGGGTGAACGAAATTTTCAGTAGCAGAATCACCTGAACAATTCCAGGATATGCTTTTTTTCATTGATGTTGTGTTAAAATCTTACCCAGATACAGTAGTGCTATTTTCTGATTTGCTAATTTGTAGGCCCTTTCTTTTTTTGATTGGCTGATAAGTGGCAGAATTGTCTAAGAACTCCAGGGAGACGCGCTTGATGCCTGCGCAGCCATAGACATTTGGGCGCTGCAGCATATTAAACATATCATAAATATTTTTTCTGCGTGATAAATACAATGTGTGGTGGGAGTGAGTGACTAAAGACCGAAATGAGTGACTCTGTCACGCACGCTCAGGCCATCCAAATATTCTTGTTTGCAGTAACAGCCAAAAAAAATAAAAAAATGGGTCGGTAGGTAGGTCAATATTTTTTCAAGATTCAAAGAAAAAGAAAAAAAGTAAAAATTTTGGTCATGGTGATTACGTAGGTATGAATTTAAAACAAATGTGCATATTGTGATGTAACTGACTGGGTCCTCAACCCATTGTGTGTCTGTCTCTATGTGTATGTGTGCTTGAGTGTGTGTGTGTGTGTGTCTCTCTCTCTTTCTCTGTTTGAGTGTGTGTGTGTCTTTGTGTTTGTGTGTGTGTGCGTGTGTGTATACATATCTGTGTGTGTGTGTGTGTGTACGTGTGCGTGCATGAGTGAGGTGCATGTGTGCGTGTGCATTCATGTGTATGTGTGCAGATCTTTCCTATGTTTGCAATGTACAGGCAGGTCAGTGTTATTGTGTGTGTGTGTGTGCGTGCATGCGTGCGTGTGCATGCATGTGTATCTGTGCAGATCTTTTCTATGTTTGCAATGTACATGCAGGTCAGTGTTTATTGTGTGTGTGTGTGTGTGTGTGTGTGTGTGTGTGTGTGTGTGTTTGTTTGTTTGTGATACATGTGAATATCATCACAATAATGATATCTTACATTTTGTAAAGTTTCAGATTAATCAGTTGAAGCGTTACAATTTCTGGCTCATTTCCTGCTTGGCCAGGTGGTGGCGCTATGCCAGGCAGGCCCATTGGGTGTCTATATATTGTCACGCCCGGCTTTGCCGTGCTGTGGTGCGGCCCGCCCTTTTGTCTGTCTGTCTTATGGCTGCTGTCTGTCTGTCTGTCCCAGACGTACAGGTGGAGCTGTTACCTGGCCGTGCAGAGTAATTGATGGCTACGAGGCCTATTAAAAGAGGCCTTCCTGTCTGCTCTCTCTCTCTCTCCTGTTCCGGCCGTCCGTCTGCGCGGCTGGCTACAGTCTCGCTCCGCACATACCTTTTGCTTACACTACACTTCATATACTGATGAACACTACACATTTTGTTAATCATTACATTCACTGATTTTCCTTTATTTATTTAATAAACCTTTATTGTTAAATTGTAGCATCGGTGTGGTCTCCCTTCATGTCACTACCGCTGTACGAGCCCAGTGGTCCTGACAATATCCTCATAATCATAATATCTATTAACCTGAGAAGTTTCAGACAGTATCATCATAATCACAATATCTATTAACCTGAGAAGTTTCAGACAGTATCATCATAATCACAATATCTATTAACCTGAGAAGTTTCAGACCATTTATTCAAAGCATAGAGCATTTCTGGCACATTTCATGCTTAGCCAGATGGTGGCGCTATGCTAGGTATCTGAATTACACATGAATGAATATCATCACAATAATGATTTCCAATATTTTATACCTACCAAGATTCAAATAAATCAGTTAAGGCATTGCCCATTTCTGACACATTTCCTGTTTGGCCAGGTGGTGGCGCTATGTCAGGCAGGCCAATAGGGTTTCTGGATATTCTCTTAATCATAATATCTATTAACCTGAGTTTCAGACTGTTCATTCAATGCACTTTGACTTTATGGCACATTTCCTGTTTATGTGCAAGATATTAAAATCATAACATATGACAACATATCAAAAATCCCTTCGTGATTTAACATCAGCGTCATCTTGCCATCATATTTGCCAAATTTCACATGAATCTGACAAACTGTCTGTTGCCAGTGGGTGGCACTATGCCAAATATGGATTATGGGCTTGTGAATATTGTCATTACCATGGTATTCAATAACCTGTGAAATTTAAAACATTGCAAGCCATGCATGGTGAATTAAGACACATTTATTGTTTTTGTGGAAGGGTATTAAAATTCATAGTTTCGCCATTTCGTCAAATTACAACATCTCCATTTAGAATCAGAAGCATATTGGCCTATTTAGCATATTTAGAATAGAAGCATATGTATACCAACTTTCACATGAACTGTCTAGGAGGAGTATGTTAAAATTGATCATGTCCACAACACACAAAATCTCAATTACCTCACTTCCTGTGGGCGTGGCTAATGGCATGTTAAAGGAGAATTCCGGTGTGATATTGACCTAAAGTGTATTGAAACATGATACCGAGTGTGAACGTATGTCTCATAGCCCATCTCGACTTGTCCCCTGCACTCCAAAATCTGGCGCTAGTTAGCCGATGCTACCAACAACTTTTTCAGTAGTGGTGCTTCGGCATCGGGCTAGCCATGCAAATAAATCACTGTTTTACACCCATTTACGAGGCTCAATGTATCTCCACACTTCATTGGTAGACTTCCTAGGGCCCTGACATTTAAAACGAGACATTGAGAACTTTGAAAAAGCACTGGTAGTTTACTTACAAGACGATTTATACAGACAGTATCTTCACGAAGTTTAACGTTTGCAGCCATCTTGAATTTAGTCACGATAAGTCGAGCAACGAGTAAGAATGAACAGGTATGATAAGGGATCAGATTCCAAAAATAATTCAGTGGAAATGCATGGATTCCAGTTTCTTCCAGTAGCAGCAACTATTGAAAAAGATGTTGGTAGCATCGGCTAACTAGCGCCAGATTTTGGAGTGCAGGGGACAAGCCGAGATGGGCTATGAGACATACGTTCACACTCGGTATCATGTTTCGATACACTTTAGGTCAATATCACACCGGAATTCTCCTTTAATACAAAAGTCGATTGTTTTTGGGAGTTACATACAACCACCAAATTTGGTGTGTGTGTCTAAAACTTTATGCCAACCACAAGTCACAGTGACATAAGGGGGCGCTATGGAGTTCCTGGGCCAAGCCCAGTGCCAAGGCTTTTCCCCTGTGTATTCACGGTACCTCTTGATGTGTGTGCCAAAATTTCATGCGTTTTTACCAATGGGAAGCACCTCTTTTGGCATCACAATTCATCACATTTTGGTCCGCACAAAATCCCAAATACCTCACTTCCTGTTGGGCGTGGCTAATGCATTGTACATACGAAAGTTGTTCATCTTGGGGATATATACATACACCTACCAAATTTGGTGTGTCTAGCTGAAAGTATATGCTAACCACTGGATCAATCACCTAAGGGGGCGCTACTGAGTCCCTGGGCCACGCCCGGGGCCAAGCCTTCATGCCTGTGTAGCCATTGTCATACCAGATGTGTGTGCCAAATTCCAAGACTTTTTACCCATGGTAACTAGGGCTGTCACTTTTGTGAAAAAATCCTGTTTGATTTTTGAGACATAAGTGTTCATTGGATCGATTGTAAAATCGATTTTTCATGTCTATGATTTTTCAACGCCAAATATAATATGGGAATTTTCTTTTTAGCTTTCGCAATGCTTACTGCACTTCGAAATTCTTGTATATTCTTATATTCTTGTTTGTGAATTTTGTTACATCTATCCTTTTTATTTGTTTAATTCGTTTAAAATGAATAGTGTACATATTTGGTCAATATCGATTCCCTATTTCAGTTTTCGAAACTTGTGTTGTTTGGTCCAATCGATTGTGCAATCGATTTTCGAACGTAAAGTGACAGCCCTAATGGTAACCACCTGGAACACACACTTTACTCATTTGGAACTTTTGCACTTTGTGATCATTCTGTAATTCTTCCACATCCCATTCATCATTTTTAAGTCATTCAAAATATGGTGGAATAAGTTACAATATTAATGTCTCTGTGTGATCTACGTTTTACATGATGAGATTACCTCTGGTACTCTATTGCTGGTTTTGTTTATTCGTTTTCTATTGTAGATATGTGGTTTTGGCTGCCTCTGTGGACTTTTGCCTCTCTGGTTGCTTTCCCGTCTTTGCACCAGAGATCCATTCTACAAACAAGAGTATGAAACATTTCAAGAACAGGAGACACATGTGCATGTGAAAAATCTATTAGAAAACTTGGCCAAAAAGAAAGCCACCATGAACCCTTCAGAACTATTCAGCCACTGCAGGAGCAACAACAGCAAGACCAGCAGTTAGCCATGGTCAATGGCATAGCTGCGAGGGGAGGGGAAGAGGAAGAGGGGAGAGGAACATCAGCCACTGCTGGGGCAACAACAGGGAGACCACCAGCAACAGCCGAGGGCCGGGGATTTAAATGATGCATGGATTGAAATATCTGATCCAGTCTTTCACTTGAAGTCTTGGCAGCAGGACCAGCACAAAGACCAGGATCAACCAAGCAGAAGCAGGAGCAACAAAGAAAGCAAAAGCAGTAAGAAATGCCCCAGCAGCTGATGCAGCAACAGACAGAACACTACTAATAAATGACTCCCCATATGGAAATGATCTATACAAAATTTACACTAATTTCATATGCTGCATTAGATCCTCATATGTAGTATATAGGTAAGTGAATCTGCATGTAAAATGCATATTAAATGCATACAACATGTAACTTGCAAGGTTTTGCAACATATAAGCATTGTAGATGACACCAAGCCCTAAAACAATATCCTTACAAAATGTTTGTATAGTACAACATACAAGACTTGGGCACGCACCAAAATCTTGTATGAGATAGGCAGACAAGGAAGCAACATATAAAAAACCTTAAAATATGAACACATGAGAAAAGAGATGTAGAACCAGGTATAGTGCTGCTTTTTCACGATAACAGGGCATCTGCGATAACATCAAAAACATTTTGTGATATGTTTTTAAAGCCAAGTTTTTTGTTTATCTGTAAATCAGAATGTCTTCATTATCTTTCAGAAGTAAACATCATTAAAATATTTTGTAATCAAATAATTTAAATGCTTTTCAATTATATACAAATATTTCACATCACACATTACTTGGAGCTCAGACACATTAATTCTGATCAGAATGAATACACATGAAACAAATTAGAATGTGATTTTTATGTGTATATTTATGTGTAAGAGATACAAAAGCCAATTAGAGTAATTAAAAACAACAACTGCATAAAAATAGCATTATATCACACCACAATTTTCAAACACTATATTGACAGTAACAATATCATCAGGTGCTGTGTACAGTACATCACAGACAATGCACATACTGTACTTTATGAGGACTGCATTTTATAAACACACAGGACGTCCCATTGGTAATACTACACTGAAGTGCTTGTGTTGCACTCAAATATCACATATTTCATATACTGTAGGCTATCTTCATTCATTACTAACATCATGGTTTATCAATGCGAAGCGGTTCTTGCATGAAAACCCAATAAGCTTCAAACAGATAAGTGACACGTGTCCTGTTAGGCTGATAAATAGTGATTGCAATTATTTACAATAATATGTCCTCAGTAGCTTGCACACAATTGAGCTGGATGGAGGGCACTGAATGTATATGCATGGTCTAACTATCTGAATGGCATGTATGGCTTTATGAAAACCACTTGGAAAGTGGACAGTTTGGATAAGTGACACTTTACACACGTGAGTGTTTCATCATGTGCCTGTGGCATGCCAAGATAACTGGTGCAAACACTGCAATAATGATGACACTCAATTTGATCTATAATGCCAGTCAGGGGTTTGTCTAAAAAGTACTTGCTTGAGGGAATTGCACTTTTTCCAGCAGAAACCAATTTCAAAAGCTTGAGTAGATCAGCCATTAAAACACCGGTTGTGTTGTGTTTGAGGGCAAAGGACACAATGGAGATGAAACTCTGCTCTTCTGTCAATCCCTGGGAGAGGATATCCTAGAATAACAGGAAAATTAAATGTTAACTTATGACACACTGATATATTTTATATCTTCTTATTAACAGTTATAGAGTGATTACTTGCACTATTTGTCTTACCTGTGTTAGTGTGAAAGGCTCTCCACTCTGCTCTCTGAGTTGTCTTTCACAGGCATCTTCACTGTTTCCCTAGGGAGGACATACCAAGAAAAACTTCAGGACAATAAAACAAACAGCTAGATACTACACAGAGGCTAAATGAACGTATTTCAAAAATCAGTACCTTATCAAAAATCCTTTAAACCACTTGTGTCATCTTTATTGATGTGCGATCTCAACCACTCACATTGAAACCAAACCGTGACAGTGAGGAGAGTTCTCCACTACATCACATCTATTCAAATCCTGTCGGGCAATCCTAATTTTCTTGATAATTTTCTTCTCTGTTGAAATCCCTCTCATCAGGAGCGAGTCCAGATGAATGTATGGAGCTCGATGGAACATGTGGAGCTTGGTGGAACTACTTTCAGGTTAAGCCTTCATTGGGTCAGCAGAACATTGGCATGTGGAAAATATTAACCACAAGACACAAATGAAGTGTGCCTGTGCTTTTAATAAAAAAATATTTGGTTTGAACAATATAAAAACAAAAAAATGGGGTGTGGCCATTAAATAATCATCAAGCTGAAATTTCTAGGCCTATTTGTTATTGCAATAATCAGCATGTTACTGTATCCGCCTAATTCTTCTGCCTATCCTGCCCCCTTTGAAACCCTTTTGCCTCTCTTAACTCAAGCTATAGGCTATTTTTCTTTATTCGGGGCAGATAGGTCAATGACTTCCCTGCTGAAAAAAAACAGCCTGACCAGCTTATGATGGTTTGCTGGTTTAAGCTGTGTTTTCGCAAGAGTTTTGCTGGTTTAGCTGGTTGACCCAGTTTAGGATGGTCATGTAGTTGGAGGTTGACTGGCCAATCCAGCAATGTCCAGCTTTATGGCTGGTCAAACCATCATGACCATCTTAAACCATCAATGTAAGCTTGATATGCTGGTCACCATCATGACCAACATAAACCAGCACACTCACATATGAGCTTGTCAGACCAACATGACCAGCTTCCTAAGATGGTCACACCAGCAAGTCCAAGTGGTGGCCCAACCAGTAGACCAGCAAAGACCAGCACAAACTGATGAAAAACCAGCTAAGACCAGCCAAAACCAGCCACCGACTTAGGCTGGTGTGTAGCTGTTGTTTTTCAGCAGGGTTAAGCCTAATTATCTAGGCCTAGGCCACATGTTTGATGTCATTAAAAAATACACTAATATCCATTCCTAATGTTTAGATTAAATGTGGCATAATTTATGTAGCCTAAACTTTTAGTTTCATTTTTTAAAACTCAGACCTCAATCATTTTGGATTGACTTTCATTGGAGGAGACTATGCAAAAATGTCATGCAATCTCATCAGGCTCATCAGCCTAACAAAATTCGGCAGGCTCTATGCCTGTTTTGATAGATTTATCCTTCCTCATTTGTGAACTGTTGCGAAGCATAGTTGCATTAAGAGATGGTAGCCTAATGTATGGCTACATAAATTACTCCAATATATTCTTAAATTAATGAATGAATAAATAAATTTGTCACTTTGACCATTAGTTACCAGTCTACCCCAAACTGTGATAACAGTCCAGGGATTCTGAAAATTGTTGCCTGTAAAGATAAACCCAAAGTAGGCTAAGTAGGCATACAAACCTTTAATACAATAGGTAAGGAGTGTAATAAACATTTCGTAATACTGTTTTTGCATTCATTCGCGTGTAATCAGTTTTTAAGCAAGAGCAAGTTGGCTACTTGACCAATATTACGGCACTGCAACTGATCTAGAGTTGGTTGTTGTTGGTGGTGGTGGTGTGTGTGGGGGGTAATGTTCAAAACCGCTAGCATATCTCCAGAGACAACTTAAGAATCTTTGATACTGTATCTCCGTGCGTGCTAGCAACTAACAGAAGACAACTGTTGAAAGACCAGAAATGGCACTTTCACATGATATCTTGGGTACACGTGTAACCCAACGGGATCGCAAAGTAGGACTTACAAAACGAAGGATAACACTGCTAAGAATCTGCTGCACTCAAATTGCACCGTTTTGCTGTCAATGCAGTCTTCTTGACCAGTCACACCTTGTAAACAACCTAGTCAAAACAGAAGTAGGTATCACATTTTCTTGGTGATATTTTCTTTAGAACTCGTAAGTTCTATCCTGAGACAAACGACATTCTGAGACTTTTCATCCTCTTTGCACAGAGATTCACCTACTAGCGCTTCATAAAAGAAAAGTTTGTTGATATTTGGGGCACATTAAGCGACAGTCCAATTTCTTAGTAGTACTGGTAACAACAAGTGGCCTAGCAGTAGGCAAGTATTTCTTATCTAGTTTTAGGAAATGGCAACTGAAAGGTCTGTGTGCCCTGAAAATCAACCACTTTAAAAAAAAAAAATCAATTTGTTTAAAGTCTATAAAGCCCATGCGGACACGCAGAGAAAAATAGAACTCTTCTATTTCAAGGGGTCTTTGCTGTTCTGCTGTGCAGAACACTACATGGTGTAAATGGCCTAATCTGATAACAAGTAGATGAAAACAGACCAAAACCATGCACTACCTGTGCATTGGTGTGAATGCAGTGTTACATGGTGATAAAATATGTACTACTGTATTCATACATCCTTTCTTCATTTTTCCTCCATTCTTTTAGTGGCAGAAACACCAGCCAGGAAGTTTGCTGTGGTACAGTGGTCAGAAGGAGATGACAAGGGCAAGTTAAGTGATTCGCTATGATGACACAAAAATGGGCCCTGATGGGCTTCCTTTAAGCCTGTATCTGGCTTCAGTTGAGTGGCGACGTGGGAAGAGGCCACAAGGAGGTTATCCTCATTATGCAGCTAATGTGAAGTTTGTGACTGGTAAGATACAGACTATTATTTAATCAGTAGGTGTAAATACACATTATTCTCTTTAATATACATTTTTAATAGACATTTGTCATTCTACCCATGATACAATTCTGCCATCATAGATAGATTTGCAGTTTACAGTTTAGAGATGTCGTTATCATGGTGTCATTGTAAAATCATGTTGTGTCCGTGTCTTTCCCTCTCTACTGTAGGTTCTCGTTATGAGGCCACACGAAAATTGAATGAGCTAACAAAAAGCAATAAGCCAGCCCCACAAACAAAGAGGATCTCTGTGCCCCCCAAGAAGTATGGGGAAGAATCAGACGACACAGACACGGAAGTTCCTCAACAAACAGATAAGGTAGTGTGAATTTGTCATCAGATTATTTTGATCATGTCATTCCAGTAATGGGAACCTCCAGCAGGCCAGTGAATCGATTTACACCGCATTTGCACTTTAAAGCTATGCACATACATGTGGAGTGTTTGTGGCACACTCACTATCAGTCATTGACGTTTTTCAAAGCTGATGCGGATGTACATTCTTGATTCACATGATTTACATGTTAGTTATTGATTCCGTTGTGCATGTTGCAATTATTATTGCAGCAGCCTCTATTTAATTAATTCTAGCTTCTGTTTTGACCAGAGGTTAAAAGTCTCCCAGACTGATCCTGCAAAGGAGTTTCTGAAGATGTATGGTGGGATACCACAAACTTCATCAGATGAGATCAACAACCTGAAAAAATCTGTCTCTGCTTTGACCCAGAAAAACATAGACTTGGAGAAAGAATGCCAAAAGTGGAAAGACTTGGTTCTTCAAGGTATCTTGTTTATTATGTACTGGTTGTAGAAGGATCAGTGATAGCTAAGTCTGTTTACCTGTATTTTTCCTGTCATTGTGTCTAGATGTGCCAGGACTCATTTTTGGCATGAAGAAGATTATATGCCAGCCTGCCTCTCCCAGGACGCCCGGATCAGAGGACTGTCCTTCACAGTGTCTTCCCTATTTCACTCAGCCCACCTCCAGCCCCTCATCTACTGTTTCAACACAGTCTAGTTCACCTTCAGCCAGCTCCCAGTCATCAAAGGTGATTTCTTTTTAGAAATTAATACATGATAGAGAATTGTTTGGGATGCTTGTTATGAGTTCGGCAGATATACTTTATTTATCCAACTATATCAGTAAGTATCTGTTGTGCTGTACAGAAGAACTACAGAAAATTCAATTGAATAATTGACACATTGGCACACAGTCTAAGCTTATACATTTGTCTATGGCTCCAAAGTATGTATTAATATGTGCACTGACCAGATGTTTTCTGTTTAACTAATGTCCTCCTCAGATGGCAATTGATGCTGGGAGTGGAGACATGGATACAACTAGTTCTTCACCATCAAAGGTGAGTTGTCTTAATGAATATTATATAGATGGTCAGGCATGCTTGTAATGTGTAGGGCAATCGTGATTATACTGTATGTATAGTGTGTGTGCACTTCTTTATGTGTTTTCTTTCTGTGCCCAGTATTAACACATTATATAAGACAACCAGGTTGTGTTAGTGGAAGCCCTTTTTAAAGGCCAATACATTCTGATTTTGTATACAAAATCATATAGGGTTGTAATTTAAAATTTTATCTTTAAGCCCTTTGTTTAACACCTGTCCTTTGTTTAACACATTTTTCTTCCTTTAAAGGTTGAGATCTTCAAAGGCAGTGGTGTCATGGTGGATAAGCTTGCATGGGCTTACGCAGTTAATGCAAATTCATGTACAACATTTGTAAGACAACTGCTTACAGCTGTATTCCCCCCTGAAGTGCTTCTAGTCAGTAATCTTCGGGGAACCAACAAGGGGAAGGGAGAGGCTCGTCTCCCCCTTGAGAAGACCAAAGTTGATGCCATCTACAGTAGGTTCAGTGTTATCAATAGCTGTTATGATACTGATCTCTGCTGTGAATGTCAAGTATAGCCTACTAACTTTTGCATTCTTTGGGTTTGTTTGTTAAAGATGCAACTCTGGAGAGATGGCCGGGTACCCCTCTGTCCTTGATAGGGAGCAGCATCAATGGGAAGATAACAGAGATGCGGAATAAAGTTAAGCAACAGAAATGAGAACATTGAAATGTACGTTTTGTTCTTAATAACACAGTTCAGTTCATAAATATTACGTACAGTTATGGACAGTATGAATGAGTTCATTATACCACTTAAAATGGCACTTTATCTCCTAAATTGTGGGAATGGCAGAAAGCTGCAATGTCTGCCACTGATGTTGAAAATAAGTTTTTTTTCATAACGACATGCCTAACCATCATGTTTTTGATAGGATCAGTAATAGTAGATACAGTTAGTAGAAGTGCAAGGGAACTATTTGTCAGTAGAGGTTTCAAATAAATTTGGTTAAAATCCCTGTGTGTATTGCTCTTTAATCACACAATGATACTCATACAAAGCATATATTGTACATATATGCAACACATATAGGAAACATCAGTTTGTAAATATGTATTACTCGTATATAATTTCCTTTTAGATATCAAAATCTTATCAAAACCATATAAAAACTTCATAGTTTCTATATACATTTTATCTGTGTTACATACACAAATCTAACAGTAATGGTGGTTTATCATATAGGAACAACACAATATTACTCATGAAAAACATATACTTCACATATAAGAAGCATGTATTATATGTCAGACAAACATATACAAAAATTAGTGTGTACATGTGTATAACATATATATACTTTTTCTTTCTAATATCAAAATCTTATCAAAACCATATGAAGACTGCGTTGTTTTTATATACATTGCATGTGTGTTACATGCACAAATCTGGTTGTAATGGTGTTTTATCATATAGGAATAATACTAAAACGTTATATAACATATTCTAAAATGTACATCTCTCATGTACTGAAAGTATATGTCACTGTATAATTTACTTAGTCAGTTCATGTAGATGTGTGCTTTATTCATACATGAGGGAAATATGAAATGGGCCACTTTTGTGATATGTGCCACATAAGATCTTCATAGCCATAT
Source organism: Alosa sapidissima (assembly GCF_018492685.1). Classification (NCBI taxonomy): domain Eukaryota; kingdom Metazoa; phylum Chordata; class Actinopteri; order Clupeiformes; family Clupeidae; genus Alosa; species Alosa sapidissima. The sequence continues at coordinate 1,854,113 of NC_055958.1, read as the reverse complement.
GTGTTTCTGGCAGTAAGGGTTTTGTATAAGACTTTTGTATTCATCCTTTTAGAAGTTTTATGTATTTCTTTTTCGTATGGGTCTTTAGATACTTCTGTCACTACATTGGCTCTTGCTGCTGCTGAAACAAGACAAGAAGCAAGTAATGCCTCAGAAGCTGCAAGAAAAGAAGCTCAAACGACAAAAGCAAGTGAAGCAGCAGCTGAAGTGGCTGGTGCAAAAAAAGCAATGGCAGAAATAACAGTGGCAGAGTTCTCAAGTTTTGAGCTCAGCTTGGAGTGAGATTTGTGTGTGTGGGGGGGGGGGCACTCACTCACTAAAATGTTTCGCTTGTGTGTAGAATTGAATAAAGTAAGTGCATTATTTACTAAGATGAGTGCACCATTTATTAAAACTTGCGCACTATGTAAAAGGTGTGCACACATGGGCAGATTATCAGATGTGAAATGGGCCCCCCAGGCACAGATGTGAAATTCAAAAGGTTGGTAACTCAGCTTAGTTAGGTCTGGGTCTGGGGGCATGCTCCCCCAGAAGAATTTTTAAAAAAATAACCCCTTAAATAACAACTTCTGGTGAGATTTTTGTTAAGAAGCATTAACACTTTGAGACCTTGAATTTGTCATTGTATACATTCTATATCTTGTTTTTGTTTATTTTCCAGGACAGTCTGGGATTTGTACCCATCTTGCATAGCTTATGTCTCTTATTTCAGCCTTTATATCAAGGGGAAACCATTTGTGTTTTTATGTCACCAGGAAGCATGTCAATAGAAATAACTTTTGATATTTAGTCACTCAGTACATATATCTCGTAATTGGTGAGCCATAGAATATCCCACCGTCAAGATTATTATATTTGAAAAGGACAGCAAGTTCATTATTTTTTGTTGCTATTACATTATGGTGGTTGGAAGCTCATTGTCTGCAGCAGCCCTGTATCTTTAGAGAAAAAAAATATGTGTAGTATACTCGCTATTGATAACACTCATTGATAATAAGCTAATTTCATTCATTGTTAATATGGTCCATCGAGGTTCAGACGGGTGTCCCGGGACCTGATGAACATGCCGCTAAAAAGCACAAACGAGTGTGAAAGTTGCAGCAGTGACGACAGGGAAAATGCAGGCAGCCACGAGAGTGATAGGTCGTATAAAATGAATGTTGCTGATGTCTGGGTACACAAACTACAACGACACTTCATTATGTTTTCTTAATGTCCGACAGTTTAGTTTAGTTTATAAATTGGAAAATAGGCTAATTTTGCCATAAAGTAAGCTAGGCCTACAGCGTTACAAGTGTTCGTAGAAAGGCCTGCCTGATTTACACACACTGTTAAAGTACTGTACTGTAAAGTTAAAGTAGGCTGGTTTACCAAAATGAAACAGTTGAATTTCTGAATAAAAATAATCTTAAACGTGTAACCCCACATAAGCGCACAAACATAACGTGGTTTCAGGGAGGGGATGTCCTATTTTGGAATTTTACCAGGTGTTATACGGTAACTGGCTTTCATGTTAACTGGCTGGACTGTTTACCTTGCCTCTGTAGTTAACGTAACCGCCCCCTTCTTTTGCAGGTGTGTTAAGCTGATGATTTAGCCCCCGATACCTGGGGCCTGTACTACGAAGCGGGGTTACTGGCTTATCTGGGTAACTTCGAGAGTAACTTGATCCCGTGTGGCGTAAGTTCCCGATTAACCCGTACTACGAAAGGTGGATAGGTTTTAACCGAGGTATGCTGCCATGGCAATTTACGCTGCATCTCAAACCTGCTCCGAGCAGGTTATGTTCTTGGTTAACCCGAGGTTTCCGTTAACCACACCCTTTATAAGTACCACCCCTCCACTAACAATTCGAGACTATGTCGGCGTACCTGGATGATCCATACGACATCGGAGCGCAAATCGTGAGGTGCTCTCTTCGAGGGGTTTTAGAGACCGCCATATATATATATAGAATATAAAATATATAGATATATATATATTCTCTATGAAGATATAGATGGTCAGTCGAGGGAATTCGTTATCTTTGTCAGATGATCTAGGCAGAAGTCTCTAATGTCACCCGTCATAGCAATGCCCTTACGTGGACATTCATGTTTTCCATCTAATCGGTGATGCTGAACATCTGAGCAAGAATACTGTATGTCCGAAAATAAATCGGACATAGGCCTAGCCTAGCCTACAGTATGCTGAACATCTGAGCAAGAATAGCCTAAAATAAATCGGACATAGCCTAGGCCTAATAAATTAAAATCACCATTTTAACAAACTTGATGAATTGAATGTCATATTACTGTACCCTGCACATAAAGGCTACACATTTCCACAGCACCAGAATTCGACCGAATGCCTCCCTCAACCTCTTCCACAATCGGCCTTCCACTATTATTTGCGATGGCCAACTCCTCTGCTACTGTAAACACTCCTTACAGTAGCCTAGTTTTCAAAGACACCTTTTTCTTGTGAAGTGAAGGCTATAAACATACTAGGCCTACATGTTTTCATAATTAAGAAATATTAATGCAAGCTATAACTATATAAACCTACTATTCTGAATAATGTGTTTGTGTTTCATTTTCACCTGCTGCCATGTGCGTTTGGCAATGGTGTTGCATCTAAAATGTTCACAGGACTAGGCATACACTAAATCAGTCAATGGGGGCTACTTAAACGTTCAATTATCCTATTACTGTAATCTATATGCCCACTTCTAAATTGTGTGGCATCTGTAGGCATTTCTATGAACTCAAAATAGGCAATTTAATTATTTCAACTAATTTCAGACATTCCGCAAGCTATTAATCCTCCGTAACACATATTTGAAGAACATGTGGAAATAAAACTTTACTTTTAGGCATTTAGGCTACCCAGTCTGCAATATGTTGCCAACAGCCTTGCCTTGCTTTGTTCACTGCCGACGTATTTGATTTTTGTCGTAGAGTGGGTTTTAATTCCTCATAACTTGGCATAATAATTGTGCATTCCTCATTCGTAAAATAAGGTGATCGCGTCATCATTGAAAGTGGTGACTTGCGCTGCAACCCGCCCCTTTTATGTGAACGCGCACAAACTCCAATTAGGTTAACCCCGACTCAACAAATCAACTTCATAATCAGCGTCGTAGTACCGATTAACACCACTTAAGATAACCAGGTTTTGTCAACCCCGGTTTAACAAAGTAACCCTGGGTTACATCTGGGTAGGTTAAGCTCCCTTCGTAGTACAGGCCCCTGGTCGCAGATTCGTCTGTTTAACTCAAGTTCAAATAAATGTTTGTGATGCTCCACTTTGTTGTTTAATAAAGCTTTACAACACGATGTGTCGGCGTTGGAGGTGCCAGGTTGTCTGTAGTAGGCTAGGCTACATGTGCTGGACCATGAATATGCCACCAAATAAATAAAACGAAATAAACTCCACGTGGGTCTCGAACCGCTACTAAACGTGTATGATAACCTGACACCAACCTGCTTGCGCCACTAACCAGCTGACACTCCGTGGGGAAATTGGCCATATCTACTAGGTTTAGGTTACTAGTGGTCACCTAGTATGTTATTGTGTTTAGCAGGTTAACACAGCGGATTATGGTAACTGGCTACTGTGTTATCTTGCAACGTTGCCCAAGCCGTTTACTTAGGCCTTCAAAGTAGCCTAACATGGTTAAGTTTACAAATGTTTCACTGATTGCTGCCAGGCTGTGGCCTCCTCTACTTGAAGTGTCTCTAACACAGGATTATCAATGCCAGCAAATAAATCAAATAAAAATGTTCAACTATGAGATTCGAACTCGAATCAAAGAGTATAGAAGTACTTAATATGCAGATTATTGTTTTGTCATTCGAGCAAAGTATATACTCTGCTCGAATGACAAAACAATAATCTGCATATTAACCTAATGCACACAGGCTACCTAGGCCTATGTTAATAATTATAAGGCTATCACAATTAAAATAATAACCATATGGTAGTAGGCAGACAATCTCCAACAATTTTGCGAACAAATACATTTATCAAATAGTTTATAAATGTAATGAAGCTCCTTAAAAATTAGCACGGAGGTCTGATGTGAATGACAGCTAGCTGAACCAATAAGACAACGTAATTACCATTAGAATTAACTTAGCTTGGCTGTTAGCCTGGTCGAGACCAGGCTAGGTGCAGAGAATAAATCCCCATAGTAACTTATGTGCCATCTCTTTTGTGAAACCAAGTCAAGGCTAAATTCATCCAGGATAACCTAAAAATCCCAGCTTAATCCCTTATCTAAGTTTTGTGAAATACCCCTCAGGTATCGGAGGCTAAATCATCAGCTGAACACATCTGCAAAAGAAGGGGGCGGTTACGTTAACTCCAGTGGGGTGTACTACGAATCTCGATTAGTCGGTTAGCGAGGTATGTTGCGCTCAAAGCCAGGCTATGCTGTGACACGAAAGTGGATCTGTTTTAGTGTCGCTATATCACCATGGTATCTTATGCTGTCAACCAAACCTGGTCGGGAGGAGGTTATGTGCTAAGTTATAGCTCATATCGTGTAATCTACCACCCGCTGACCAATCAATTGTCTTAAAAACGAAGTTATCTCACGTGTAGGATTCTGTTATATATCTTACAGGTGGAGCTCCGCCTCTACTAACATTTTGGATCTCGAATGCGCTTTAATAGGGCGGTGCGTGCAAATATCCCACTATGGATGTGCATACCATACAACAACTGATGACAATTGATTTATTTGATGTTATAGGTTAGACACAAAAAATGACCGCAGTGTAGATTAAGCTATCGCTCATGAATGCGGAAGTAATTGTTTTTAAATAGAGGCGGTCTTGTGCGTCTCCACGTTTCACGATTGGCCAACGTCATCCCAACACCGAGAACGCGCACAGATCTGAGCTGAAAGCCTAGTTTGACAAATATATCACATAACTGCTATCGTAGTATCACTTAACGTATACCCCTGAGTCAAGGCTTTGTCAAGCCTCGCTATGTCTACATAGCCTAGATATGTCTAACGTGCTTCATAGTATACCCCACAGAGGCAAAGTAAACAGTCCAGCCAGTTAACATGAAAGCCAGTTACCATATAACACCGGATACAACGAACACTATTTTTTGATTGGATGTCGGTGGCTATTTATGTTTTTGATTTTGCTGGTGAGTGGTGCGCTAGTTCTGAATCTAATAAATATACAGATACCTTGACATCCCTAGTAATATTTCTGCGTGATGAATGCAAGGTGTGGCGTGTGAGCGTGTGAACTTGTTGAATCGCGTGCGTCTCACGCCCATTGCGTGAGACTTGAGAACCCTGCAGTGGCAGCAATTAGGGCAGCATCAGCTAGAGCAAAAGTAGATAGATAGATAGATAGATAGATAGATACTTTATTGATCCCTAGGAGAAATTCAAGGTCACAGTAGCATACAGACATACACACACACACATTCACTAACAGCAGAAAAAGTAATTAAAAGTATATAATATGAAAAGACACAACTAAGCAATAAGGACTGTAGAAGATAAAGAATATACTAAATATACTAAATGTACTAAAATACAAATTATACTAAATAAAACTTAATCTAAATCAATTCTAAAAAACAGTATCCACATAGTGGGTGATTAATCAATCAGGTGCGCTTGCAATGACTGAAGCAGGGACTGAGCCTGTGGTCCTCTGTGCATAAGAGATACACATCTGACTTCTGCTACAACACCGAGTCATGCCACATGCAGAAGTTTTCTGATGATACTGCAATTGTGGGGTGTATCAGGAACGGGCAGGAGGAGGAGTACAGGAGCCTGGTGGAGGACTTTGTGCAATGGTGCAAACTCAATCATCTTCAACTTAACACTTCAAAGACCAAGGAGATGGTGGTGGATTTCCACAGGTCTAAGCCCACTCTGCTACCAGTCCACATTGATGGGGTCAATGTGGAGGTGGTTAGCACCTACAAGTATCTGGGTCTCCACCTGGACAATAAACTGGACTGGTCAGCCAACACTGATGCACTCTACAAGAAAGGGCAGAGCAGGCTGTACTTCCTGAGGAGGCTGCGGTCCTTCAATGTGTGCAGTAGGCTCCTCAGGATGTTCTACCAGTCTGTTGTTGCCAGCGTCCTCTTCTATGCAGTAGTATGCTGGGGAGGAAGCACAAGGAAGAAGGATGCGGGGCGACTTGACAGGCTGGTAAGGAAAGCTGGATCTGTAGTGGGAGCTGAACTGGAGTGCATCACTTCAATATCTGACAAAAGGACCCTGAACAAACTGATCAACATCTTGGACAATGAGTGTCACCCACTCCACAGCAGAAGAGCCTGATCAGCTGGAGACTTCGCTCACTGCCTTGCACAACTGACAGACTAAGAAAGTAATTTGTCCCCAGGGCCATTGAACTGTTCAATGCCTCACTTAAGGGAAGAGGAGAGATAGACTTCTCTGCATAGTCTGTCTGCCTCTTCACCCCCTCCATGTTTGGATACTGTCTGTCCACTAGCCACTTTTACCACTGTCTTTATGCCTCACTGTTTGCGTGCTATATTAGCACATTAGCACATATGCATACACACCCCACCCCCCCATCCAAGCCATAGACTTTACTTTACTTTATTTCTGCATTGTTGCACTGTTGGACTTACTCATTTGCACTATCACCATGACCACTATCACCATTGCACTACCACCATGACACTCATTCACACAGAGCACCTTACCATATCTTACTATGCACAGAGAATCACAGGCTCAGTCCCTGCCTCAGTCATTGCAAGCGCCTCTGATTGATTAATCACCACTATGTGGATACTGTTTTTAGAATTGATTTAGATTAAGTGTTAGTTAGTATAATTTGTATTTTAGTATATTTAGCATATTCTTTATCTTCTACTGTCCTAATTGCTTAGTTGTGTTTTTATATTATATACTTTAATTACTCTTTCTGCTGTTAAAACCCTTTAGCCGCCAGGGTTTAAAAAATATAAATTGGATTTTTACATTAAAATTTCAAAAGGCCATGGCTTGCAAGTGGTCAGAGATAAAGTCCTACTGTAAATGTGAAAATCATTGAGTATGACCAGAAGTTTATGAAGGGGGTAAATTTACTCATCTAATTTGCATATTATGACGTCACTGGATGGCAACCACCGTGAATTATGCACATTTCAGTAAATACTAGATGTTGAACATATTTGAGCAGTTTTACTTTCTTTTTTTGTGATTTCACCGACATAACAAATGAACAGGAAAACAGTCACATGTAAACCAACAATAGTAAACTATTACTATAATCACAAACCCTATGCTACTATACAATAAAGTAGCCTGGTCAAATCAGTTCCATATCGCGGGTGACTTTGAAGTTCTTCAGAGCCCTATTTTTACAACCCCTGCTGTCTATACCACTTCGATTACGGACACTATCATCACTACTGTCACTGGCACCTCCAGCTATGTTGGGCAGAGGGTTGAAATAAGCATGGTATGCTTAGTGGACACTGTCGAAAAAGACGCACCTCCATTCACAGACGCTCCGTGACTATCAGTCAATAGACGATCGATCATATTCTCCAAAAGGCAGATATTCTCCTTCAGAATCAGAATAGGTGAATAACAGACCCAAGACTTCATCACACGTGATTTTTTTTTTCAACATTTGGTGTAGTTCTGCTTCAATTTGTGCAAAACTAAGGCCCGCATCGCTACCCGCGTTATGTAGGAAATGCACGTCTTCTTCGCGTGTTTCTCGCGTGTTTTCGCAAACTTCCTGAAAACTTTGAAAAAAAAGGTTGAGCTTGAATCGAAGCTCTGGGTGTCTGCCAACTAGTGGTCAAGAGTACAAATGAGATTTTACACTGTACTCGCGTCTATCGTCTGTTTTATTCAGTAATGACGCTTGTCGCAATATTGCGACATGGGCGGTTAGATGGTTAAAGAATGTGTTTGTGTTGTCTGTATGCTGCTGAGATCTTGAATTTCCCCTGGGTATCAATAAAGTATCTATCTATCTATCTATCTATCTAAGGTAAGGTGCTCTTTGTGAATGAGTGTCATGGTGATGGTGCAAATGAGTAAGTCAAACAGTGCAACAGTGCAAGAATAAAGTCTATATATCTATGTATAAACTAGATGTATCACAGAGCGGTACAAAATATGACCGCCGCCCAGTCCAGCACATTTTTTCCACAAAAATAAATCACGCTGAAAGGACTATATGATTCTAACTGTCGCACTAAATTGCATTATACACACTCAATTCTCACAGGTATCTTCTAGACAACAAGTACCAAAACACGATTAGTTCATAGATTTCACGTGTAAAATTCATTTTATACAACCCCACCCCGATCTTGCCTGTTCATAATTCTGAGAAATTCTTGAATTGTGTGCGTGTATATGTTTATGTGTGTGTGTGTGTGTGTGCCTGCGTATGTGCCTGTGTTTGTGCATATGCATGCATGCGTACATGGCCATAGGCGTGCATAAATAGACACTAGGTGGTGCTAAAGCACTAGGAAGTTTGCCCTTTATCAACGAAAATGCCCTTTTGAAACTTGTTTTTTTTTTTATTATTAATATTATTAAGATTTTACTGAGGTCGGTTTTGAAATTATCTTTTGAAAACTTGAGCCATTAAAAACGACTGAAACAATGCCCCGAAATGAGCCACCTCCTTGCGCACACCCGACCAGCCTATCTCTCTTCCTTTGTCACGTGAACTCGCGCGGTCGTGCGGGGCACACCAGATGTGCAGCACCATAGCAGTTCAGTAAGCGTCTTCAGATAGCAGGCAAGGTCGCTGACAGGCTGCTTCTTCCGTGCCCCATCAGCCAGGTAACATACAGATCAAGCAAAATCTTACAGTTTGCCCTCTAAGCCCAACATGTAATAATTTTGTTGTGCAGTAAAATGTCTCATTCAGCACCAAACAAGCATTTTTGCCGACTGGTCACCTGATAAACTAGTTAGATAAAGCTAGATAAAGTTTTATGCTGTAGCCCAAATCAATGACAGATAACGTGACGACCACATACAGTACAAATAATTTCGGTAGATTTTGCAAATTTATGTGTTAAGAAGAACGTTTCTGTTGTATATGTTTTGTTAGGCAACATGTATTAACACATTCATTTGTGACAGAAGAAACGGGAAGTTCCCCATTACATGTGAAAAATGCCCATCTGCATTCATGTAATGATAACAGTCAGTAGCCCACTATAACTCCTTCTCGTACTGTTTGGCCTCTTTATTGTCTTACAGATCAAGTAAAATCGTACAGTTTGCCCTCTAAGCCCAACGTGTAATCATTTTGTTGTGCAGTAAAATGTCTCATACAGCATCAAACAACTAAGCATTTTTAGCCGACTGTAGCCCAAGTCAATGACAGATAACGTGAGGACGACCACATAGGCTACAAATAATTTCGGTAGAGTTTGCAATTGCAAATCTATGTGTTAAGACGAACGTTTTCTGTTGTATAGGTTTTGTTAGGCAACATAAATTAACACATTTTGGTCTCTTTATTGTCTTAATTGTATATTGATTTACTAATTGCAGCACAAGTCAAATTTCATTCAACATGTGCGTGTAAATTTTTTTTTTTAATTAAGTGTTCCACGTGCGCTAAAAAGTGCCCCCCCCCCCCCGAGCACCTGCCCCCCAAAATGTCTGTCACTGCATATGTCTACTGTGTGAGTATGTGTCATACGTATGATTACTGTGAATGTATGTGTGCGTGTGTATCTGTTTTATGCACATGTGTGCATATGGAATGGGTTAACATGACCCCTGAAGGCAAACATTCGGTAAAAAAATGGTCATACTAGACCCTACAGTTCTCCAGATATTCACAGAAAATTGTGTCTGCCCTACCCTCCTTTCGGGGGGTCCAGTCCAGTGGGGGGGCTACAGACCAAAACGAAAAACAATGGTTCTATGCTATCCACGTGGGGTTACATGAACACCAAGTTTCGTGTACTTCGGTCTTTCAGTGTCCCGGGAATCCTTGACGGAAATTTGGACATGCGAAAAAAAATTATGGATGGTGTTAAAAGCACTTGAGAAATCAAAGACCACCTCCTTGATGTCCCTGTTAAGGCTGCCAGAGTCGTGGACGCCTCAGCAGGCACAGGCAAGGAGGCGTCAGGCGGGGGCAGGGCGTGAGGTGGTGATGGCTTAGGTCGTTGGGCGTGCAAGGTGGTGATGGTTTAGGTCGTTGGGTGTCACCGGGATGCAGAGCTGGAGAGGCTGGGAGGTGGGGGTAGGGCGGGCACGCAAACAAGAGCAGTGTCACGGTTCAGACAGACGACCAGAGGACCACAATTGCGTCACACCAGAAAGTTTATTAAACTTCAGGGAAAAGGGAAGTAGGGAGTGAGTGAAGGCTCCAGGGGTTATTCCAGGGGAATAACAGGGATACAGGGGTTCTGTCCAATGTGCTGTGACTGTCCCCCCCAGTGGCACCGATGCGTCCTATGACGCCGGTGGTGGGTGGTCCGGAAGTCCTGGGGGGGGAACACAGACACAACAGGGCGGATGAAACGAGGCAGAAGTACAGTTCAAGGGAGATCCAAATTCGTAGTAGCAAGGCAGAAGGCTGGTCAGAGTTACCGGGATCGAAGAGTAGTCAGGAGTCGTTACGGCAGAAAGCAGGTCTGGTTTTCTGGGGCAGAAGAGAATCCAAGATTCAGGCAGGTCCGGGGTCACAAAACAAGCGTGAGCCAGAAGCGCGAGCAAACAGGTTCCGGGTGTGAGCTTTGCAGACGATCTGACAAAGGAGAGCTGAAAGACAGGGCTTTAAATACTGGGAGAGGTTAGTGGGTAATGCAGCGCAGCTGGCAGAGTAATTAGAGCAGAGCAGAGCAGGGACAGGTGGAGCTAGTTAGGCTGAGTAGAGAGAGAGTGGTGAGCAGAGTGGAAGATAATGGAAACCACTTAAGGTGGTAACCCGGTGGAGTGAGAGGGCTCATGACAGAACCCCCCCCCCAAGGGACGGCCCCAGAAGTCCCAAGAGCAACACCACGCCGGGCGGGAGGAGGGGAGCCGGAGGAGGGCTAGAACTCCTCCGAACGGTCCGAGTGAACGTCCTCATCCTCGGAGGAATCCTCATCCCCATCGTGGTCGGGAGATGGGACAGGTCCCGAGACAGGGTCAGGCACAGGACGGGAAGCTGGGCGGGCAGGACGGTTAGGGACCCCTCTGGGGCGGCCCCTACGGATTGCAGGTTGATCAGGATGCCGTTGGTGGAAGGCGGTGATGAGAGTCCGATCCACAATCCGACTAGCCGGCACCCAGGTCCTTTCCTCAGGTCCATAGCCCTCCCAGTCAATGAGGTACTGGAGACCCCTACCCCTCCGTCTGGACCGAAGCAGGCGGCGGACAGTGTAAACTAGACCACCATCGACGAGCCGTGGAGGAGGAGGAGAAGGCGCAGCAGGGACCAGCGGACTCTCATGAATGGGCTTAATCTTAGACACATGGAAAGTGGGGTGCACCCTCATGGAATTAGGCAGTTGGAGCCGGACAGCAGTTGGGCTAATCACTCTTATGATAGGGAATGGGCCAAGGAACCGAGGTGCCAGCTTTTGCGACTCCACCCTGAGTGGCAGGTTCCTCGATGACAACCACACCCTTTGACCAACATGGTAGGTGGGAGCAGGAATTCTCCGCCGGTTGGCCCCGGTAGTGTAGCTGGCAACGGATCTGAGGAGTGTGGCTCGGGCTTGTGACCAGGTGCGGCGACATCGACGGGCAAAAGCAAGAGCAGATGGGCAAGTAACCTCCCCTTCCTGGCTGGCAAATAGAGGAGGCTGGTATCCATAAACACATTGGAAGGGGGACATACCGATGGCAGAGCAGGTCAGAGAATTGTGTGCGTACTCCACCCATGTCAATTGCTGCGACCAGGAGTGGGGGTTGCGTGAGGTCATGCATCGCAGTGCCTTCTCGAGCTCCTGATTTGCCCGCTCTGACTGCCCATTGGATTGGGGATGGAATCCGGAAGTCAGACTGACTGTGGCTCCCAGCAGGTGACAGAACTCCTTCCAAAAGGCGGAGGAGAATTGTGGGCCACGGTCAGAAACTACATCCTTTGGCAGTCCGTGGATCCGGAAGACGTGTTCCAGGACCACCTGGGCGGTCTCCTTGGCGGTTGGGAGCTTGGGGAGGGGAACGAAGTGTGCCATCTTGCTGAATCGGTCAACTATGGTGAGAATGACGGTCATGCCACTTGAAGGGGGCAGCCCCGTGACAAAGTCAAGGGCGATGTGAGACCAGGGACGTCTGGGCACAGGCAGGGGCTGCAGCAATCCGGCTGGGGGCTGGCAGGACGACTTGTGTTGGTTGCAGATGGGGCAGGCTTGGACGAATTCCCGTACATCCCTTCTCAGAGAGGGCCACCAGAACCTCTGGGCGAGCAGGTTGTAAGTGCGGGTGGAGCCAGGGTGACAAGCTAGGCGGGAGTCATGTCCCCACTGAATGACCTGGGACCTCAGGTTTTCGGGGACAAAAAGGCGGTCAGCTGGGCAAGCGCTGGGACCTGGCTGATTACGGAGAGCTTCCAGCACCTGTTCCTCAACAGCCCAGGTCAGAGCTGCTACGATGCAGGGGCTTGGCAGAATCGACACAGGATCCTTGGAGGGGGTGTCATCCTTCTGGAATTGACGGGAGAGGGCGTCTGGCTTGGTGTTGCGTGATCCAGGCCGGTATGACAGAGTGAAATTAAACCTGGTGAAGAACAGGGCCCAGCGGGACTGCCTGGAGTTCAACCGTTTGGCCGTGCGGATGTACTCCAAGTTCTTATGATCGGTCCAAACGAGAAATGGAATGGTGGACCCCTCCAGCCAGTGACGCCACTCCTCCAAGGCAAGCTTCACAGCCAGCAGCTCTCGGTTCCCTATGTCGTAATTGCACTCAGAGGGGGACAACCGACGTGAGAAAAAGGCACAGGGATGGAGCTTCCTATCCTCCGCAGCCCACTGAGAAATCACAGCACCAACTCCCACATCCGAGGCGTCCACCTCCACAATGAATTGCCGGTCCACATCAGGCATCTGGAGGATGGGAGCGGAGGTGAACCTTACCTTGAGGGTACTGAAGGCTTTGTCGGCTGCTGGGGTCCAGGTGAAGGGTTGCTTGGTGCTGGTTAGAGCAGTGAGAGGGGCAGCAATGGTACTGTAGTTCCGGATAAACTTTCTATAGAAGTTAGCAAACCCCAGAAACTGTTGCAGCTTCTTTCTGTTCTCCGGAACTGGCCATGAAGTGACTGCTGATATTTTGGCAGGATCCATTTGGATACTTCCCTCTGCCACTATGTACCCCAGGAAGGCCACTGTCTTGACGTGAAACTCACATTTCTCTGCCTTGGCGTAGAGGGAATTCTCCAGGAGACGATGAAGGACTTGCTGGACATGGCGGGTGTGTTCAGACAGGTTTCTGGAGTAGATTAAGATGTCATCCAGGTAAACGAAGACAAACTTGTTTAACATGTCCCGCAGCACATCATTCACTAGAGCCTGGAACACAGCAGGAGCATTGGTGAGGCCAAAAGGCATAACCAGATACTCGTAGTGGCCTGTTGGTGTATTGAATGCAGTTTTCCATTCATCTCCCTCCCGGATCCGCACTAGGTGGTAAGCGTTTCTGAGATCCAACTTGGTAAAAACAGTGGCTCCCTGGAGCAACTCAAAGGCAGAGGTGAGCAGAGGCAGAGGGTAACGGTTCTTCACTGTGATGTCGTTGAGTCCCCTGTAGTCGATGCAGGGGCGAAGAGATCCGTCCTTCTTCCCCACAAAGAAGAAGCCAGCACCAGCAGGAGATGAAGATGGACGGATTAATCCTGCGGACAGAGAGTCGTTGATGTAGTCCTCCATGGACTTTCTTTCAGGAGCAGACAACGAATAAAGACGGCCCTTTGGAGGGGCTGTTCCAGGGAGGAGGTCGATGGCACAGTCGTACGGTCGGTGAGGGGGCAGAGATGTGGCTCTTGCTTTGTTAAACACTTCTCTGAGACCATGGTAGCATTCTGGGACATTGGAGAGGTCAGGAGCGGAGTTAGTGGGTATTGGCCGAGGGGGTAGTGCGGCAGCAAGCAGGCAGGTTCGGTGGCAGTCCTCTCCCCACTCCCTGATCACCCCGGTCACCCAGTCGAGCTGAGGGTTGTGCCGGCGGAGCCATGGGTAACCCAGGATGAGGGGTTGGCCTGGAGAGGGGAGCAGGTGAAACTGGATAGTTTCTTGATGGTTTCCGGACAGACCCATCGAGACCGGGGCCGTGACATGAGTGACCGATCCGAGTAAGTGTCCGTCCAGTGCCCGGGCAGGAATAGGAGGTGTCAAACGGTGGTTCTCCAGTCCCAGTTGGCGTGCCAGCTTGATGTCCATTATGTTGGCTTCGGCGCCAGAATCCACCAGAGCAGCCAGGGTGTGAGTTGAGTCAGAGAGGCGGAGGTGAACTTGCAGCAGGGGTTTGCGGTCGGAGGACTGGATGGTCATTGAGCTCAACCGGACTCCCCCTATGCCCGGTGAGCTTCGGCTTTTTAAAGGGCAGGTTACCACACGATGTCCATCACCTCCACAATAGAGGCAGAGGTTTGAGGTGAAGCGGCGCTGGCGCTCTGCAGGAGTGAGAGAGGCTCGCCCAATCTCCATGGGCTCAGACTGGTCAAGCTGACTTGGGTGAGTGGCAGTAGATGACAGGAGCCCAGTCGGATCTCCCCGAATGCCGGTAGTTGGTGGACCTTGGCGCCCCCTCTCACGACTACGGGTCTGTATCCTTCTGTCGATCCGGACAGTCAGTGCGATGGCTTCATCGAGAGTGGAAGGCAGTTCATGGGAGACCAACTCGTCCTTGATATAGTCGGCCAAGCTATGGAAGAACGCGTCCACCAACGATGGTGTGTTCCAAGAACTTCGTCTTGCCAGGGTTCGGAAGTCGATGGAATGGTCTGCGACTGTACGTCTGCCTTGCCGAATACTGAACAGTTCACGAGACGCCTCTGCGGTTGGTGAATCCAGGTCAAACACCTTCAGCATCTCCTCAGCAAACAGGTCGAAGGTTGCACATGCGGGGGTTTGACGTTCGAACTCCGCTGTTCCCCAGAGTCGAGCTCGGCCCGTCAGGTGAGTGATGGCATACCCAACTTTAGCCCCTTCCGTGGCGAAGGTCCTTGGCTGCAAGGAGAACTGAAGTCGGCAGCTAGTCAGGAATGGCCGGACCTGGGTTGAATCGCCGTTGAACCGCTCGGGGTTTCCAATCTTGGGTTCCGGAGCAGCGGCTGCAATGACCGGGGCAGGTAACTCGGGGGCAGGGCTGGTGGGCAGACTGCCTGGAACTGGGCCGGTGGGCGGAGTGGCTGGGGTAAGGTTGGTGAGGAGTTGGATGATCATGGCGAGCTGTTGCTGCTGCTGGAACTGCTGCTGGAACTGCTGATGCTGTTGGTGGCCGACCTGAAGCAGGGAGGCGATGTCGCCGCTCATGCGGGCTAGCCCTCTCTCAGTGTGTTCCAGGCGTTGCATGGCGGTGGGTTGCTCAGGTTCGTCGGTTTCCATGTCGGGGGAAGTGTGCGCTGAGTCCATGATGGTCAGATCGTACTGTCACGGTTCAGACAGACGACCAGAGGACCACAATTGCGTCACACCAGAAAGTTTATTAAACTTCAGGGAAAAGGGAAGTAGGGAGTGAGTGAAGGCTCCAGGGGTTATTCCAGGGGAATAACAGGGATACAGGGGTTCCGTCCAATGTGCTGTGACTGTCCCCCCCAGTGGCACCGATGCGTCCTATGACGCCGGTGGTGGGTGGTCCGGAAGTCCTGGGGGGGGAACACAGACACAACAGGGCGGATGAAACGAGGCAGAAGTACAGTTCAAGGGAGATCCAAATTCGTAGTAGCAAGGCAGAAGGCTGGTCAGAGTTACTGGGATCGAAGAGTAGTCAGGAGTCGTTACGGCAGAAAGCAGGTCTGGTTTTCTGGGGCAGAAGAGAATCCAAGATTCAGGCAGGTCCGGGGTCACAAAACAAGCGTGAGCCAGAAGCGCGAGCAAACAGGTTCCGGGTGTGAGCTTTGCAGACGATCTGACAAAAGAGAGCTGAAAGACAGGGCTTTAAATACTGGGAGAGGTTAGTGGGTAATGCAGCGCAGCTGGCAGAGTAATTAGAGCAGAGCAGAGCAGGGACAGGTGGAGCTAGTTAGGCTGAGTAGAGAGAGAGTGGTGAGCAGAGTGGAAGATAATGGAAACCACTTAAGGTGGTAACCCGGTGGAGTGAGAGGGCTCATGACAAGCAGTGCCTGAGTCTGCAGGGGGTGGTGGACAGACCACTCCCATTGGAGCTGAAGCAGGGCAGTCAAACCTGTTGTAGAAGTGGTTCAACTGGTTCGCCCTGTCCAGGTCCCCCTCCACAGAGCTGCTGCTCTTCTTCAGGCCAGTGATAATCTTCATGCCGTCCAACGCCTCCTTCATGTTGTTTTCCTGCAACTTCTGTTCCACCTTCCTTCTGTAGTCCTCCTTAGCCTCCTTCAGCTTGACTTTGAGTTCCCCTTGCACGCGCCTCAGCTCTGCCATGTCCCCCTCTCTGTACGCCATCTTTTTCCTATTAAGAAGGGTCTTGACATTGCTGCTTATCCAAGGCTTGTTATTGGGAAAGCAGCTTCACCAACAGCAGCAGAAGCAGCAAAAAAAAGCAGCAGAAGCAGCAAAAAAATAAAGGCAGCAGCAACAGCAGCAGTGGCAGCAGCAGAAGCAGCTGCAGTGGCAGCAAAAGCTGCAAAAACAGAACGAGAAGTGGCAGCAGAAGCAAAAAAAAGAAGCAAAAGCAGCAGAAGAAGCAGAAGGAGTTAGCCTGACGAGCCAGACCCACATTAAAATGTAGGGTCTGGACACTCACCGTTCGCAGTGCTCAGTCCGAGGGGCGGGATAATCAGTTGTCTTTCAAATTCCCTCTGCACGCAATAGGACAGCGGCAGCGCTATGAGTCCCATGCGTTTCCCACCAGCAGAGCTAGTTGGCTAGTTCAAACGTTTGCCAACTTAATAAAAGCTTAACTCGTGTCACACTGTTCACCAGCAGCAACATCCATCTTATTTGTTTTCAAGTAGCAGGGAATTCAAGCCAAACCGTTGCAACTCTGCCATCAATCATTATGTTAAGCCCACCTAACGACTATACACGATTTCATTGGCCTGATTAAGTTTCGATTTCTGGAGCTCACAAGCCAACGGAGGGTTGCTAGACTAGCCCTGGCAGCAAATGTAATTCGCTGCCGCTAGGGGCGCGTCTAGATTTCTAGGCTAAGAAGGAGTAGCTAAAGAAGCAAAAGAAAAAAACAAGAGAAGCAAGAAGATGCTGCGGTACAAACACTGGCCCATTTGCAGACATTGGCAGACAAACAGCCATTTCAATCGCTCTCACTGACCCATGGATTCAAATATCTGAACCCAACTTTTACCTGACATGTCTATTCCCTAATGAGGAAACGGAAAACTAGTATACACACAGTGTACTCTTGTGTGAATTATCTACCAAACTAAAAAAGGCATTGCTTTTCCTGTTTTTCAAATCATATTAGGTAATCCTAATTTGTACATATTTAGTCATTTTAGTCAAAAGGTTGTAAGCCTGGTAAGGCTCGGTGCCCTACCAGGTTCAAGTTCAAGTAGTTTATTGTGAAATTAAATAAAAATGAATTATAAGTAATGTAATTCCTTATGCTCAAGACAAGAGCCAGCTCAACTTTAAATAATAAGTGAAAAGAAGTAATTAAAATGTGTGTGTGTGTGTGTGTGAGTGGGGATATGGGGTGGGGGTGGGGGTAATGGGGTGTGTGGAAGGGTCTGACCTGAGGTCATCTCTTGACCCCACTCCCCATCTCTCTCTCCCAGTCGATCCCTGTCCTCTCTTCTCTGTCCTGTCTAATAATGAATAATGGCAGTGTGTGTGTTTTAGTGAGAGAGAGGACCAACTAAATCTGAAATGGTTGGGAGCACAGTCATTCTGTCTGGCTTTGTCCTTCTCAATATTAGTATCACCTCTATCAGAAAGATCACATTTTATGATCAATGATCACAGTATATATATATTTATATATTTATATATATATTAACATTACTTTTGCCAAGCATGGGAAATGAGTTACAGCAGTAGGTAAATGCCACCTTACCTCAGTTTCCTGTTGTGTTTCCTGTTGTTTGCTTTTGTACTGTGCAGATTGTGTCATGGCATGAGAGGTTCTGCTGTCTGTGTCTTTCTGCATCACCTTGACAATTGGGTAGACAACTACTGACATTCAACATGGATGGTCCTATATCTTCAAACCTGGTTATATTTTATTTATAATACAGCTGTTGCAAAAGTCACACTGTGCAACCGACAACCACATTTGTGTTCATAGTTCACAGATTCCTGCACACTTGCCACATTGTGTCTAAACCACATCACGGTGTTGTATGCAACAACAACAACAAAACTTGTACTGACCGCACCTGTGTGTTAAGTGCCCAATAGCCCAGTGAATCAAAATCAGATCACTGAGTTATTCAGAAAGATGATTGAACTAAACAAAAAAATCATTCCCATGTATAGTCTGTCCCAGTTAATTAACCTCATAGCATAGCTGAGACCTTGAATTTCCCCTGGGGATCAATAAAGTATCTATCTATCTATCTATCTATCTATCTATCTAGCTAGCTAAAGGAATTTTGCAAAATCAGTGTATAAATCTTGGGTTAATAGGCAGGAAATTCTGGAATGTGCTTCTTCGACAGTGGTTTCTCTGTCACTTGAGTATTATATGATGTTATATTATCACTATAATGTCACCCATTTTAATCCTCTCCACTGTCATATGCTGCAGCTTATTAAGGCTGATAAGTGTTATTGTGGTGAGTATGAATATGTATTTCAGACAATGAAAATGTAGAAGGGAGGATGTTATTTCAGTGTTTTTCTAGACATGTAGAACTCACCTCACCCCTCACGTACGGTATGACTCCCTCCTCTCTGGTATCAGCCAAGTCTTTGTTTCTCTCTACTGCACCTTGACTACTCCGGAGGTTGGCACAGCAGGGGTAAGATTGCAATTAAAATTGTGCTCTTGCGAGAACTCTGGATTTTCCAGGGTAACAAAACCCAGCTGTACAGATACCACATTGCAGTTGAAAGTTAATCCACTGGATCCGCACTTTCTCAACTGCAAATGTTGTTGTGTGGTCTTGGTTATTGTCATTCTAAAGTATCTGAATGATGAATGACACACAGATGACACACAGATGTGTGCAGTATTCTTGCATTAGTTCCGACACGAGCCACATGTCAAATATCCACTGTATTATTACATACCAATAGGGACTACATTTTTTACTGATAACTGAAACTGTAACCACGAACTGAATTCAGGTTCCAAACTCCGACACCTAGTTGTGGCTGGATTACTATCATCCTTTTTTATGATTCCACCTACTTAACATGAAAAGAGAAAATCTGAAGTTGAGATTGAGTTGAAATTAAGAAATACAGTATGAGACAACCGTGGTCAAAATCGTAGACTGTCGTTACATTGAGCTCGAAGTGTTTACAGACAGATGGGCCTCCTTTTCCTGAGACCCCATTGCATATGTGAAAATCAGGTCTCTGACACACTATACACAATATGCCTATTACATCTTCGTAACGTTAAACTGTTAGCACTGCTCTTCCCACACAGCATAAAAAATACATTCCCACAAGAGGTATCTAGATGAAAGAATTTTCAATCACAACACGATTATATAGATGATTGGGATGGAAATGTTTTGAGAATAAGGTCCAATGGTAAATTGTATGTTTGGAATAATTCATCTGTCATACAGTAGTTTAACTTCGATAGGCAAGATGTAGGCTACATTCATGGTGTCAAATCCCTGAATCCTTGAAGCTGTAATAACATTAAAACACGCTATCACCATCACACACCATCAGTCCACTAATAACTGAAAGGTTCAAAAACTCCTACATACTGTGTAAGCAATGGTCCTACAGTTGCAGAAAAGACACTTCACCCTTACATACTAATGTATGTAACATTGCACATTACAACTAGACTGCATTTCCGGCGGGAACTGCGAAAGTGTGCTTGCCCTATTCCGGTCACCAACGTGAGCAAACAGTGACATACGCTATGCTGAACCTGGCTTGATCCAAGCATTCTAACAGTGCCTTTCAGTGTTGGAGCAGTGGCGATACCTCAAAAGCTCTATTCAACTATTGCCTTGCGGGGTGAATGCGGTTCGTTGGATTTTACCTGTGGCCTGCCTTCGAATTTAGCTTCTATGACTAAAATCAAATCAATAAAATAAAACAACAGCAGTGATTGGCTGCAAAAATAAATAATGTCACGCGTCTTGCACCTCTCAAACTGGGCTATCAGGTAACCTAGAGAAAATTTTGAAATTATGAAATATGACTAAGGCATTAAAATGCTGCTTGTTTGTCAGGATACTTTTTCACTGATTTATTTTAAAAATATGAGCTATGAGCGTGAATGTTATATATTCCATCCCCTAATTCTGTTTTACTGGTTTATTTGACAAATAATCTATATGGATTTGCTCTATAAAGACCTTATGTCTGTTTGGGATTGTTTTGAGAGCCTATTGATGTATCTCAGAATAAAGGAATGTCCACAACATTAGTGATGTTTTTTTGTGTGTGTGAATGTATTTTACTTAACTCATTGAATGTAGCTGGATACTCATGAACGCATGTCTCTAATAGCCACAATAGGAGTAATTTTAGCAACACCGTATTTTGTGTGGCCCAACGACCCAGTGGATCATGAAAATGGGCCAAAATTCACATTCCTTGCTTGTTGTTGGTACATTAATCCCATTCAGATTGCCACTTATCTGTTATGTAAGAGTTCAGTATAGGTTTAAGGTCTGGGGCAGGGATTTGACATTCTGTGACTTCTTCATTGAGGGCTTGCTTAGCAGCACTGTCCGCTTTCTCATTTCCCCTCAGACCAACATGGCCTGGGACCCAGCAAAAAACTACACTCAAGTTCTGGTTCTTTAGACGTTCTAGTTGATCAAGCTCAGCTTTGGTTGTACTTTTCGCGTGACATTAAAGCCTACTGGAAAGATTTTTAATTGCAATTTAATTGAATGGAATTTACTTTTACGATTAAATAAAATTAATTTATCCCTCTCACCCATAGTTTTTTATTTATTTACAAATGTACATAGGCCTACTGTAATTACATTTATACATAGTTATTCTACTGATCTTCATACTATTCATCCTGCACATAGACTTATTCTTACTACTCTTATAATGTTGTTTCTGCACTACAATGACACTGTTTCCACACTGCACATAGCTGTATGTTATGTACATATCTGTATTTGTCATATTGAATATCCATATTTATTCTGTTTTATTATATTCTGTTAATACACTGCATATATCTATATTATTATTTCTACTATTATAATGTTAGCCTACTGCTACATCTAAATACATTATTCTACTTATTGTATGAGATAACTGCTAATACACTGCACATTTATATTTCATTCATATTACTCTAAACCACCTTCTGTAAATCAACTGTATACTACTGTCTACATTGCACTATATTTCTTGACCTGTCTCTGTATATTTCATCACCTTTCTATACTTTGCATCACATTGCATGCATACTGTAGCTACATGAATCACAGCTAAGATCCTTGGTTGCTATGAAGGCCGGTCGTTCTAAATGGATGGTTGCTATGGCCAAAGGCCAGTTATCTCTGCCGTTGTCAAGCGGGCATATCCTAACTTTATCTTATTTTAAACATCTCTATTTTACTTAGCCTACTTCCATACAGTGAGTGCCAACGTTTGCAAAGAGGAGAATCTTTTAATTTGATTCACAATGAAACGTTACATTTAATGTACATGTAAACAATGAGTAGGCTAGTTTTGGTTGTTGTTGGTGGTGTTACTGCATCCCTTAGTTATGCCTACAATGCAAAATTGTTCCCTCGTGATTGTTAGACGCATTTCAAAAAATCGTGACGTGAAATGCCACCACAAAACATTGTTTGTGAATCGGTCTTATTAGGAGTCCTCGCTTAAGCCGTCACAGACTCAGGCGCTACTTTTAGGGCTAAAATGCTTCCTGAATTACTCTTAGGAAAAGAAATAGGAGTCCTAAAGTTACGAGTGGCGAAGTTACGAGTACAAGCATCTCATATCAAATGACCATGGCATTACGCTAAGCAACATAAATCTCATAACGTTACAGCAACATCTCCTCCCTATGACATAGCTACTGTACCTTGCTGATAAGTCATTGTCACTACTCTTGGCTTTAAAAAAAATATAAAAAAATAAGTGTTAACATATACTCTCAATAGTCATGTGTTCTCCTCCAGTTGAGCAAAGTATTGCTTGTTACTGAATCGATCTTATGCAATTTCAAGCCTGTACATTTTTTTCACATTCAGCAATCATCTCTTCACGATCTGCTAAAAAAAACACCTCTGTAGGCAGCCCAGGCACTGAAAAAACTGTAAACAAAGTGGGGACAGCCTGTGCATCAAACAAAAACGAAAACACTATATGGAGTTTCTTTGCGAATACTGAAGAGTCAGGACAACATTTTTGGACAAAAGTGTCTGCTAATCATTTTAAATATCAACGTAAACATGAACAAGCAAACACATGATGAGAGGAATGATTGGAATGAGGAATTGGTACATAATGTGCAATGTACAGATAATCTGGAGGGACACTAGCCTAGAAATGTAGACGCACCCTAGCGGCGGCAAATTAATTTACTCAGCTTGTACGTCTATCAAACCATAGGGATTTTGGCTGACGCCGTGGACTTCATCACTCCATACCAGCGGGCCTGGCTCTCTGGCGTTGCGGTCAAGCTGCAGGTTTAATGCCCCAGGGACCTGGGTTCAAGACCGGGTGGGGTCACTGGTCTCTCCCATGCTACAGTCATATTGTATCATCCCAGATAACACACACACACACACACATTAGTGTGGTGGTAGGTAGTTTAAACTGTAGGTGAAAGAGGAGTTTATCACTGATTATGGTCAGGATTATGTCTTTTTTTCTGTTTGTATGGCTCTGTAAACTAAACTGTTTGACATCTGGGCCAAAATATATTGTTGAATGATGCTATTTTCTAGCCTGACAAAAAAGAACAAAAAAAAGAAAAAAGGTTGGCATAACACAATTAACTCAGTAATTGTGGAGAAACACTATTGGTGGTAATAACGCTTCAGTTGTTTTGTCTTTGCGCGTTGGTTTAAAGTACATATATGAATGAAGGCATGAGGCAAAATAATAATCATTAATCAATAATGATCATTTTTGTCAAATCTGACTGAGTGATTTTGAATGTGATAGATTGACTGGCATAGTAATTTTGTGAGACTGTATCATGATAGACTGTGTCTGTGTGAGCGAATAGTAGTAGGCATATTTGGAGGAAAGTCCAGGGGCTTTTTTTAATGCCAGTCCTTCTCTGGGTATCAATCAAGTCTCTGTTTCTCTGCACTGCACCTCTGGAGGTTGGTGTAGCAGGGGTAAGAAATAATAGTAGATCTTTTGGTTTGCATATTTCACCATGCATAGATTCAGCCTCATAACAGAACCATTTTCCTATTTTAGTCAACAGCAATAGTGATTAGTAATATAAGATAAGGTAAGATAAGACTTTATTTGATCCCACACCGGGGACATTTACTTGTTACAACAGCCAGAGAAGATGGACCTAGCAATAATTTTGCAAACTGAATTACCTGCAAAAGCATGTATTTTGCTCAAAATGCTTAGTTTAAGATCCAGAGATTGAGAAATCATATAAATCATACAGGAAAAAAAGATCAGAGTATTTTACAGTAGAGGAACACTTTCAAAAAAGTGTAATATAAATGGTAAATTACATATTACATTTGACAACTGGTTCAACACTTTTCATATTATGACTAAAACAATAAACAAAGGAGGAGAACAGGAATTAACTGAGAATACTTTGAGAGATAGTTATTGTTAAGCTGAACATACAGAGAGAGAGAGAGAGAGAGAGAGAGAGAGAGAGAGAGAAATGATACACACAAAATGATGACCATGAATAAAATATTTCTATGATCCATATTTAGATGTTAAAAGTAGCCACTGTTTGACCTTTTTGCATTATTGGCAATATCATATCAGTTTCATGAGTCACAAGGAAAGCTTTTGAATTATGTAGCATGAGTAAAAGAAAAACAGTTTACAGAAGCTGAACTTGAAAAAACTCCAGCTGACTTCCTGAGGCTGGCTGAGAGAATGTCAAGAGTGTGCAAAAGTGTCATCAAAGAAAAGTTTGGGTACTTTGCACTAAATAAAGAAAAAAAAACATTTTTTGTTTGTTTTTACAACATACTGTTACACTTACTGGACTAATATTTTATCTTTGTATCTCTACTTTCTGTCAAGTACAGGGTTGACCACCACAGCAATAAGAGGAGTAGTGTCAGATACAAGAACATCTAATTATGATGGGCTCTCTTTTTCAGTAGGGTGGTAGACCACTTTCATCTTCAATCTACATCACGGAAGCAGCCTCTCCTGCTCTCCTCCTCTCCTCCTCTCCTGCTCTCCTGCTGTGCGTCTTCTGCCTCCCTCTTTTCTTTCTCCTCTTCCAGCTGTAGCTGCTTCAGCAAGCTCCCCTGCTGCCACAGCCTGTGCATACAAATCTGGTGAAGAGATTGTCCTCCAAGCCTCTTCAATTTCATCTTCATGGTTTTGTCCGTCTCTGAATATTAGTCTTGGGTCACCTCTTATCATTTCAAGGGGGATCAGACATAACCGTTTTGCGCTTTCTTCAGCTATTTTGGTTAACTCCTCTTTAAGATGTTTCTCTACTGCCTCCCGTAGTGAATCCTCATAAAACTTTGCATAGAAGGGCGGGAAACATTTCTTACTGCAGCACCGAGCAAGTCGAGGAATGAAACACCACAGAAGTAATGATGCTGTGATGACAACCAACCCCCAGAACTGTGTAAAAGAGAAAAAAAGAGGACTACTTTAGTAAATATGTCAAAACATTGAGACCACGCTAATAGTCTCTGTTTACAGTATATGCCCACATTAGGGTGAATTATGGCTAAATCAAAGTTATCATTAAAAGAAAACGGATTCCTCAATGTTGTATAAAGCAATGTCTTATAGTTGATTGAGATTTTTGTCAACCAAATAAGGTGAATAACTACAAACAACTATTATAGCTGATGAATTGGTACTTACAAATGAATCATTTTTATAGAGTGCATTAATCATTTTCTCCTCTGTGGTGAAGTTACGTGGATCCTTGCAGGAAATCCTCTGGTGTTCAGTCACATTCTTTGTGAAAACACACAACCACCAATCTCCCTCTAAGAGGACAGCGCTGAACCAGAATGATGCTGCAGTGCAGGCGATACTAATTATGTATAGTAACACGTTGCAAAATTGACATTTAGTTACATTTTGAATATTAGATTCAAATAGATAAACGACTAGACATATTATGAGGATAGGCAAGAGTATAAATCCAACTTCATGCTTTGCTATTTCAGGTTCACATGAGCATACAAAGTCCAGTTCAAATAAACTCTTGACCAAGTAGAGTATAGCAATGAG
Source organism: Alosa sapidissima (assembly GCF_018492685.1). NCBI lineage: Eukaryota > Metazoa > Chordata > Actinopteri > Clupeiformes > Clupeidae > Alosa > Alosa sapidissima. The sequence continues at coordinate 1,828,487 of NC_055958.1, read as the reverse complement.
CACAAAAATGTTTTTCACTTTTATCAGACTCAAGAAGATTTCTGGTACGTCATGCACAAGGTGTGTCATGTTTATGTAGGTGTATTATGAGTGAAAAAAAAGAATGTCTCTTCTAAATTGAACTCTAATAATGATATTTTGAGAAGTTGAATCACGAGAGAAATCGTCTATATTCACAGTTTCTGTGTTCAAAGTTTCTGGGAATCCTTTTTCTCAGGTCAGGAAATATTATCCAAAATTTGATATCTTGAAAATCAGAAGTCTTCCTTCCTTAAAAGCATCTTCTGATTACATCCTTCTATGGTTTATGGAGAAATATAGATGTAAGCTCCTTGAATTTCCAGCGGCTTTGTTTAGCTGTTCATCTGCACTTTAAGTAGATCCTAGCAAGTACTGTGATACAAGTAGGTGATGCAAGTACTGTCATTCTTTTGAAGGTGTCTGCACTGTCTAGCCTACAGTACATCAGTGGGTGGGCCTACTGGAGGGTAGTGTGGGAGGCACTGATATGGAGGGGGCAGGCTGTTGTGTAGCTCCCTGTGGGGGGTGCATATGGGTTACCAACTTGAGAGAAGAAATTATGAACATTCTCATATAGAAAGCACTGGCATTCAAATTTTGTTAAAGGAATTTCGCTAGTTTCTCGATTGCTTAAACACTATTACCAGGCTTATGAGCTACAAGTAGCTTCTTCCTTTTTCCTAAATAGTACTGATAATAATATAAGTACATTTATATATTTTGATTTTGACATAGATTTATTTAATATTACCTGGAAACTATAACCATACATCAGCTCAGAGATTCATTGTTGGTGTAAACCTAATGGTGGAAACTCACACGCTCATCTCAGCCTACCCACTCTGCCCTGTGGTTTCCTACTCAAATGCCGCTTCTTTGCAACTGAAACTCTTGCATGGCATTTTGAAGAAACACTTTGAATTACAGTAAATACACATGATCTACTTAACTACTGACAAATCAAAACATCAAATAAAACTGTAGTAAATGTGTACATATGTTTCTTCCTTTATCCTAAATATAACATGTTTAATAAGCAGCACATGAATGTTCAGAAGATGACATAACATAGTTTAAAACTAATACTATTTGGCTGAATTTCTTATTGTGATAGGCCATTTAGAATGTTAATTATTCTTCAGATATATGCAGGTTTTTTGGCCGCACTACAGTTATATATCAATTCGCCAAGCTCCTTACCTGTTATGAGACAGCATACCACCCACGTAACGCTTACCCCCCTCCTCACCTCTCCCCAACATTATAAATCAACTGTATACACCATATTGCTATAGCATAGTAATACTAGATGTACCGCATAGCGGTACAAAATATGACCGCCGCTCAGTCCTGTACATCCGTTCTGCGAAAATAAATCATCACACTTCAATTTGTCTCCATATTTTACTCCATCCCCCACTCTTGAAACTTTTGTGTATGCTTGTTTGGCATGCCTGAGTGTGTGTGTGCGGCTGCACAGAAAGTAGCCTACTGGTGCTGAAAAGGTGAATAGATTGTAGAATAGCCAAAGAAGATGTAGCATTGTTATAAAACCTTTAAAATCTCTAAACAATCACAAGTAGGGCAGTTCATCACAGTTCATCCATTGCAACTGGATTGATGAAAGGTCACTTACACCTGTAGGCTACATTGTATTTGGGAAAAGCAAAAGGTATCAGCATAATGTTATTTATTTATTTATTTATTTATTTATTTATAAACAAAAACATCTCTGTCAGTTCCATGCTGTTTTCAACAGCTATCAAAAACAAAGGTCATTTTTGGATGGATGGATTTTTTGTGAATGTTTCTTCTTGTACATAAGATTTTAGTAATCTTTAGTTCATGTAATACTTTATTGTCAATGCACAAATTAAGTAACAGTAGTCTGAAACGTGTTAATGCACAAATTAAGTAACAGTAGTCTGAAACGAAATGCTGTTTTACATCTACCCAGTGGTGCAAATAACTGACATGTCCAAATGGGCCTTGATGAAATGTGTCGCTAGACTTACACATTTTAACGGGCCAAAGTTGAAGAGCTGTTGTCCGTTATTGTTCGTGCAAATATAGGCTGATTCATGTTCTCTTGCATTGTGTAACTGAGGTAACTGAGGCTTTCACCAGACCAAGCTCAATCTTTTAAGAAATCAAAAAATAAATAGCGGGCAGATCAGGCTGGGTTCACCCAGCCTAGTCCATAGGCACCCGATATTGTTTAATTTTCCGATTGAGATATACACGCTCTGGCTATTCTAAATGCAAAAATGCATCAGGGAGTTATGACAAAACTGTAACTAACAAACTAGATCCTAATAGAAAGCTGTTAGCTTCCCTAAGCTACAGGTATAATGTAGGCCTATTTACAACATAAATTGTCAATAGGCTATGCTGGCGACACAAATAAAATCTCCTTTGGAAACCAATGGCTTACGCCTTACAGTATCAAGCGGACTTAAACTGCCATATCGTGGCGAAAAGTTGTAATAAAATTCACGCAGCTCCATGAGTCAAGGAAAGCGCGAATGAAGTAGCCACTTCTAAATGGGACCCACTACACAGTAGCTTAAGGTGTGTTGCTAAAGCAGCCATAATGAAATGAAGGTGTCATTGTTTGGATACTTCACACACACGTGCTTTTTAATTTCACAGACTACAACTACCAAGCTGGAATCAAAGCACATCGATTCCCCTCTCACACCCTGCACGCACTTAAAACAAAATAAACAGGCGTCTCAGTCTCACGCATGTATAGGCAAAACTGTATCAGACCGGTGTAACGTTGGTAAATCTTCCATTGCACAGAATGATTTTTGTAGCACGTGCAACAAATGACAGTCGAAAGATACAAACAGTGCTGCTATCAATTTGCTTGGTATAACCGCATTTATAGTTTTCTACAAATGCAATCAATCAAATTGGCCTCCATCACTCAACCAACGCTAACGGTAACATTACCTAGGTCCTTATTGATATTATAAGATTAACGTACCTGCAGTAAAAACCAAGCATGTCCGATAAACATCCTCAGATTTATTTCGGCTTCAAGAAGAAATGGGCATTACACTTCATGTGAACATCATCCTATCCTTATTAGACGTTCTCTGCGGTAAACTACACTCCTTGTATGAAGCGTCCATTGTTTTTCCAACCCACTTTTAACTTCCAACAAAATTACGTCTCACTGCAACGACGCGCCATCTAGTGGACAAACGACTACTTATCGCCAATACTGGAAATGCAGCCATGATGATGATGATGAATATTTATTTTGGCTTTCTTTTAATCCTACTGAATTTGTAATTATGGATCGACCGTTCTAATACCGATAGTATGTGGGTGCCTGTGTGTGTGTGCATGTGTATATGTGTGCACCGCCATCTACAGGCCAGTGAGTGTCACTAAATGTACACATAACCTAATTTTTTTAGACCCCCCCATGGATGAAATTCTACGAAAATTGGCATACCCCCAGAGAATGCCAGGTCAATCATACACATAACATTTGGTGCGGTTCTGAACATCTTAACTGAAGATAGGGGCGATTAAAGCAGAATAATATTGCATTTTCATTTTTTACCGCGGGGGGGGGGGGGTGCAAATCACAAATGAGTGATTATGGGCCAGATTGATGTGGGCCCTTGAGACCAACATACCATAAAATATTCTTCATCCTCAGTGCCACGGTTCAGGTAGTTATTAAGGAAAAACTGCTTTTTTTGCGGTTCGGGGGGCCCAGCACGGGGGGGGGGGGGGGAGTGGCCCCCGGGGACGAAACGAAATTTTTCCGTAAAAGTCTAGTGGGGCTACATACCCACCAAATTTCATGTGCCCCGGTGGTTCGGTGTCCTGGGTATCGTTGACCAAAAATTCAGGAAGTAGATGACGGGGGAAAAAAAAAAAAAAAAAACTTTGACAATCCCTATATGACCGCTTCGCTAGCTTCGCTAGCGGCGGTCATAATTATACACCATTTGAAAGCTTGAACTCTTGAGAATCCATACACGACAATCTTTCCATGTACAATCTGTACAGTGCTTTACATTGTCAAATGAATCCTTCTATGTCTCAATTAAATTGAATCAAAAATGCTCCCCTACCCCTCCTCCGCCTTTTGTGCTTCCCTACCTTCTAGCCATAGTGTATATCCTTAGCAATGTGTATGCTTCATATTGGGCCTGGAAATAACCACAAGTCCACTTTGAAAGGTGACATCAGGAGTTGAAGACTTCACAAATGTAATGCCAAACATCAGCATGTTCCAAACAAATAGGCCTACAGGCACTTTGCATGTCTTAGCATGTAGTTCACCGTTCAGAGCATAGCAACATTTTAGCATATGCCTGAGCTCAGTTAAACTGCATTTGGAGTAAGAGCATAGCAACATTTTAGCATATGCCTGAGCTCAGTTAAACTGCATTTGGAGTAAGAGCATAGCAACATTTTAGCATATGCCTGAGCTCAGTTAAACTGCATTTGGAGTAAGTCAATGATTTTACAAAGCTAAAGGTCAAAAGATTCTTGGGATATGTTGCCTTGACATATGCCTTGAGAGTGATGGTACTAACAATTGTTTATTCAATTGTTTAAGTGCTATCAAAGTGATTTTGGGAACGTTATGGTAAGGTAAAAAGCTTAGTAACTCTCAACACAGATGTATAGTATTTTAAAGATAGATAGATAGATAGATAGATAGATAGATACTTTATTGATCCCCAGGGGAAATTCAAGAAAATGTTGTGATGTTGGTACCCTTCAACTAAAACCATTCAACATATTAGTGATGAGCATCATATTTCCATGCAGACAATTCTCAATTTAAACACAACATTTTAAAATTTATAGACATATCTCTCGTGAAAATCATCACTCTTATATCATAAACAGGCTTGAATCTAACCTGAACACACTCCCCATCTATCACTCCCAGTTAATTCCTGCTCTCTCTCTTCACTGTCATGTTTATCAAATACACAGTACATTGTACACTGTCAAATTGCAAGTCCTAATGAATGTGTGTGCAATATATAGTTTTATCAATTTCAAAAAGTGTGGGAAAATGAGCAGTCAAGAAGCACTAGGTAAATGCCACCTTACCTCAGTTTCCTGTTGTTTGGTTTTGCACTGTGCAGATTATGTCATGGCATGCCAGGCTCTGCTGTCTGTTGTTTGGTTTTGCACTGTGCAGATGATGTCATGGCATGCCAGGCTCTGCTGTCTGTGGTTTGGTTTTGCACTGTGCAGATGATGTCATGGCATGCCAGGCTCTGCTGTCTGTGGTTTGGTTTTGCACTGTGCAGATGATGTCATGGCACTGTGCAGATGATGTCATGGCATGCCAGGCTCTGCTGTCTGTGGTTTGGTTTTGCACTGTGCAGATGATGTCATGGCATGCCAGGCTCTGCTGTCTGTTGTTTGGTTTTGCACTGTGCAGATGATGTCATGGCATGCCAGGCTCTGCTGTCTGTGGTTTGGTTTTGCACTGTGCAGATGATGTCATGGCATGCCAGGCTCTGCTGTCTGTTGTTTGGTTTTGCACTGTGCAGATGATGTCATGGCATGCCAGGCTCTGCTGTCTGTTGTTTGGTTTTGCACTGTGCAGATGATGTCATGGCATGCCAGGCTCTGCTGTCTGTGGTTTGGTTTTGCACTGTGCAGATGATGTCATGGCATGCCAGGCTCTGCTGTCTGTGGTTTGGTTTTGCACTGTGCAGATGATGTCATGGCATGCCAGGCTCTGCTGTCTGTGGTTTGGTTTTGCACTGTGCAGATGATGTCATGGCATGCCAGGCTCTGCTGTCTGTTGTTTGGTTTTGCACTGTGCAGATGATGTCATGGCATGCCAGGCTCTGCTGTCTGTGGTTTGGTTTTGCACTGTGCAGATGATGTCATGGCATGCCAGGCTCTGCTGTCTGTTGTTTGGTTTTGCACTGTGCAGATGATGTCATGGCATGCCAGGCTCTGCTGTCTGTGGTTTGGTTTTGCACTGTGCAGATGATGTCATGGCATGCCAGGCTCTGCTGTCTGTTGTTTGGTTTTGCACTGTGCAGATGATGTCATGGCATGCCAGGCTCTGCTGTCTGTGGTTTGGTTTTGCACTGTGCAGATGATGTCATGGCATGCCAGGCTCTGCTGTCTGTGGTTTGGTTTTGCACTGTGCAGATGATGTCATGGCATGCCAGGCTCTGCTGTCTGTGGTTTGGTTTTGCACCGTGCAGATTATGTCATGGCATGCCAGGCTCTGCTGTCTGTTGTTTGGTTTTGCACCGTGCAGATGATGTCATGGCATGCCAGGCTCTGCTGTCTGTTGTTTGGTTTTGCACCGTGCAGATGATGTCATGGCATGCCAGGCTCTGCTGTCTGTGGTTTGGTTTTGCACCGTGCAGATGATGTCATGGCATGCCAGGCTCTGCTGTCTGTGGTTTGGTTTTGCACCGTGCAGATGATGTCATGGCATGCCAGGCTCTGCTGTCTGTGGTTTGGTTTTGCACCGTGCAGATGATGTCATGGCATGCCAGGCTCTGCTGTCTGTGGTTTGGTTTTGCACCGTGCAGATGATGTCATGGCATGCCAGGCTCTGCTGTCTGTGGTTTGGTTTTGCACCGTGCAGATGATGTCATGGCATGCCAGGCTCTGCTGTCTGTGGTTTGGTTTTGCACCGTGCAGATGATGTCATGGCATGCCAGGCTCTGCTGTCTGTGGTTTGGTTTTGCACCGTGCAGATGATGTCATGGCATGCCAGGCTCTGCTGTCTGTGGTTTGGTTTTGCACCGTGCAGATGATGTCATGGCATGCCAGGCTCTGCTGTCTGTTGTTTGGTTTTGCACTGTGCAGATGATGTCATGGCATGCCAGGCTCTGCTGTCTGTGGTTTGGTTTTGCACTGTGCAGATGATGTCATGGCATGCCAGGCTCTGCTGTCTGTGGTTTGGTTTTGCACTGTGCAGATGATGTCATGGCATGCCAGGCTCTGCTGTCTGTGGTTTGGTTTTGCACTGTGCAGATGATGTCATGGCATGCCAGGCTCTGCTGTCTGTGGTTTGGTTTTGCACTGTGCAGATGATGTCATGGCATGCCAGGCTCTGCTGTCTGTGGTTTGGTTTTGCACTGTGCAGATGATGTCATGGCATGCCAGGCTCTGCTGTCTGTGGTTTGGTTTTGCACTGTGCAGATGATGTCATGGCATGCCAGGCTCTGCTGTCTGTGGTTTGGTTTTGCACTGTGCAGATGATGTCATGGCATGCCAGGCTCTGCTGTCTGTGGTTTGGTTTTGCACTGTGCAGATGATGTCATGGCATGCCAGGCTCTGCTGTCTGTTGTTTGGTTTTGCACTGTGCAGATTATGTCATGGCATGCCAGGCTCTGCTGTCTGGTTTGGTTTTGCACTGTGCAGATGATGTCATGGCACTGTGCAGATGATGTCATGGCACTGTGCAGATGATGTCATGGCATGCCAGGCTCTGCTGTCTGTGGTTTGGTTTTGCACTGTGCAGATTATGTCATGGCATGCCAGGCTCTGCTGTCTGGTTTGGTTTTGCACTGTGCAGATGATGTCATGGCATGCCAGGCTCTGCTGTCTGGTTTGGTTTTGCACTGTGCAGATGATGTCATGGCATGCCAGGCTCTGCTGTCTGGTTTGGTTTTGCACTGTGCAGATGATGTCATGGCACTGTGCAGATGATGTCATGGCACTGTGCAGATGATGTCATGGCATGCCAGGCTCTGCTGTCTGTGGTTTGGTTTTGCACTGTGCAGATGATGTCATGGCATGCCAGGCTCTGCTGTCTGGTTTGGTTTTGCACTGTGCAGATGATGTCATGGCATGCCAGGCTCTGCTGTCTGTGGTTTGGTTTTGCACTGTGCAGATGATGTCATGGCACTGTGCAGATGATGTCATGGCATGCCAGGCTCTGCTGTCTGTGGTTTGGTTTTGCACTGTGCAGATGATGTCATGGCATGCCAGGCTCTGCTGTCTGTGGTTTGGTTTTGCACTGTGCAGATGATGTCATGGCATGCCAGGCTCTGCTGTCTGTGGTTTGGTTTTGCACTGTGCAGATGATGTCATGGCACTGTGCAGATGATGTCATGGCATGCCAGGCTCTGCTGTCTGTGGTTTGGTTTTGCACTGTGCAGATGATGTCATGGCATGCCAGGCTCTGCTGTCTGTGGTTTGGTTTTGCACTGTGCAGATGATGTCATGGCATGCCAGGCTCTGCTGTCTGTGGTTTGGTTTTGCACTGTGCAGATGATGTCATGGCACTGTGCAGATGATGTCATGGCATGCCAGGCTCTGCTGTCTGTGGTTTGGTTTTGCACCGTGCAGATTATGTCATGGCATGCCAGGCTCTGCTGTCTGTTGTTTGGTTTTGCACTGTGCAGATGATGTCATGGCATGCCAGGCTCTGCTGTCTGTTGTTTGGTTTTGCACTGTGCAGATGATGTCATGGCATGCCAGGCTCTGCTGTCTGTGGTTTGGTTTTGCACTGTGCAGATGATGTCATGGCATGCCAGGCTCTGCTGTCTGTGGTTTGGTTTTGCACTGTGCAGATGATGTCATGGCATGCCAGGCTCTGCTGTCTGTGGTTTGGTTTTGCACTGTGCAGATGATGTCATGGCATGCCAGGCTCTGCTGTCTGTGGTTTGGTTTTGCACTGTGCAGATGATGTCATGGCATGCCAGGCTCTGCTGTCTGTTGTTTGGTTTTGCACTGTGCAGATGATGTCATGGCATGCCAGGCTCTGCTGTCTGTGGTTTGGTTTTGCACTGTGCAGATGATGTCATGGCACTGTGCAGATGATGTCATGGCATGCCAGGCTCTGCTGTCTGTGGTTTGGTTTTGCACTGTGCAGATGATGTCATGGCATGCCAGGCTCTGCTGTCTGTGGTTTGGTTTTGCACTGTGCAGATGATGTCATGGCATGCCAGGCTCTGCTGTCTGTGGTTTGGTTTTGCACTGTGCAGATGATGTCATGGCACTGTGCAGATGATGTCATGGCATGCCAGGCTCTGCTGTCTGTGGTTTGGTTTTGCACTGTGCAGATGATGTCATGGCATGCCAGGCTCTGCTGTCTGTGGTTTGGTTTTGCACTGTGCAGATGATGTCATGGCATGCCAGGCTCTGCTGTCTGTGGTTTGGTTTTGCACTGTGCAGATGATGTCATGGCACTGTGCAGATGATGTCATGGCATGCCAGGCTCTGCTGTCTGTGGTTTGGTTTTGCACCGTGCAGATTATGTCATGGCATGCCAGGCTCTGCTGTCTGTTGTTTGGTTTTGCACTGTGCAGATGATGTCATGGCATGCCAGGCTCTGCTGTCTGTTGTTTGGTTTTGCACTGTGCAGATGATGTCATGGCATGCCAGGCTCTGCTGTCTGTGGTTTGGTTTTGCACTGTGCAGATGATGTCATGGCATGCCAGGCTCTGCTGTCTGTGGTTTGGTTTTGCACTGTGCAGATGATGTCATGGCATGCCAGGCTCTGCTGTCTGTGGTTTGGTTTTGCACTGTGCAGATGATGTCATGGCATGCCAGGCTCTGCTGTCTGTGGTTTGGTTTTGCACTGTGCAGATGATGTCATGGCATGCCAGGCTCTGCTGTCTGTTGTTTGGTTTTGCACTGTGCAGATGATGTCATGGCATGCCAGGCTCTGCTGTCTGTGGTTTGGTTTTGCACTGTGCAGATGATGTCATGGCATGCCAGGCTCTGCTGTCTGTTGTTTGGTTTTGCACTGTGCAGATGATGTCATGGCATGCCAGGCTCTGCTGTCTGTGGTTTGGTTTTGCACTGTGCAGATGATGTCATGGCATGCCAGGCTCTGCTGTCTGTGGTTTGGTTTTGCACTGTGCAGATGATGTCATGGCATGCCAGGCTCTGCTGTCTGTGGTTTGGTTTTGCACTGTGCAGATGATGTCATGGCATGCCAGGCTCTGCTGTCTGTTGTTTGGTTTTGCACTGTGCAGATGATGTCATGGCATGCCAGGCTCTGCTGTCTGTGGTTTGGTTTTGCACTGTGCAGATGATGTCATGGCATGCCAGGCTCTGCTGTCTGTTGTTTGGTTTTGCACTGTGCAGATGATGTCATGGCATGCCAGGCTCTGCTGTCTGTGGTTTGGTTTTGCACTGTGCAGATGATGTCATGGCATGCCAGGCTCTGCTGTCTGTGGTTTGGTTTTGCACTGTGCAGATGATGTCATGGCATGCCAGGCTCTGCTGTCTGTGGTTTGGTTTTGCACTGTGCAGATGATGTCATGGCATGCCAGGCTCTGCTGTCTGTGGTTTGGTTTTGCACTGTGCAGATGATGTCATGGCATGCCAGGCTCTGCTGTCTGTGGTTTGGTTTTGCACTGTGCAGATGATGTCATGGCATGCCAGGCTCTGCTGTCTGTTGTTTGGTTTTGCACCGTGCAGATGATGTCATGGCATGCCAGGCTCTGCTGTCTGGTTTGGTTTTGCACTGTGCAGATGATGTCATGGCACTGTGCAGATGATGTCATGGCACTGTGCAGATGATGTCATGGCATGCCAGGCTCTGCTGTCTGTGGTTTGGTTTTGCACTGTGCAGATTATGTCATGGCATGCCAGGCTCTGCTGTCTGGTTTGGTTTTGCACTGTGCAGATGATGTCATGGCATGCCAGGCTCTGCTGTCTGGTTTGGTTTTGCACTGTGCAGATGATGTCATGGCATGCCAGGCTCTGCTGTCTGGTTTGGTTTTGCACTGTGCAGATGATGTCATGGCACTGTGCAGATGATGTCATGGCACTGTGCAGATGATGTCATGGCATGCCAGGCTCTGCTGTCTGTGGTTTGGTTTTGCACTGTGCAGATGATGTCATGGCATGCCAGGCTCTGCTGTCTGGTTTGGTTTTGCACTGTGCAGATGATGTCATGGCATGCCAGGCTCTGCTGTCTGTGGTTTGGTTTTGCACTGTGCAGATGATGTCATGGCACTGTGCAGATGATGTCATGGCATGCCAGGCTCTGCTGTCTGTGGTTTGGTTTTGCACTGTGCAGATGATGTCATGGCATGCCAGGCTCTGCTGTCTGTGGTTTGGTTTTGCACTGTGCAGATGATGTCATGGCATGCCAGGCTCTGCTGTCTGTGGTTTGGTTTTGCACTGTGCAGATGATGTCATGGCACTGTGCAGATGATGTCATGGCATGCCAGGCTCTGCTGTCTGTGGTTTGGTTTTGCACTGTGCAGATGATGTCATGGCACTGTGCAGATGATGTCATGGCATGCCAGGCTCTGCTGTCTGTGGTTTGGTTTTGCACTGTGCAGATGATGTCATGGCATGCCAGGCTCTGCTGTCTGTGGTTTGGTTTTGCACTGTGCAGATGATGTCATGGCATGCCAGGCTCTGCTGTCTGTGGTTTGGTTTTGCACTGTGCAGATGATGTCATGGCATGCCAGGCTCTGCTGTCTGTGGTTTGGTTTTGCACTGTGCAGATGATGTCATGGCATGCCAGGCTCTGCTGTCTGTGGTTTGGTTTTGCACTGTGCAGATGATGTCATGGCATGCCAGGCTCTGCTGTCTGTGGTTTGGTTTTGCACTGTGCAGATGATGTCATGGCATGCCAGGCTCTGCTGTCTGTTGTTTGGTTTTGCACTGTGCAGATTATGTCATGGCATGCCAGGCTCTGCTGTCTGGTTTGGTTTTGCACTGTGCAGATGATGTCATGGCACTGTGCAGATGATGTCATGGCACTGTGCAGATGATGTCATGGCATGCCAGGCTCTGCTGTCTGTGGTTTGGTTTTGCACTGTGCAGATTATGTCATGGCATGCCAGGCTCTGCTGTCTGGTTTGGTTTTGCACTGTGCAGATGATGTCATGGCATGCCAGGCTCTGCTGTCTGGTTTGGTTTTGCACTGTGCAGATGATGTCATGGCATGCCAGGCTCTGCTGTCTGGTTTGGTTTTGCACTGTGCAGATGATGTCATGGCACTGTGCAGATGATGTCATGGCACTGTGCAGATGATGTCATGGCACTGTGCAGATGATGTCATGGCATGCCAGGCTCTGCTGTCTGTGGTTTGGTTTTGCACTGTGCAGATTATGTCATGGCATGCCAGGCTCTGCTGTCTGGTTTGGTTTTGCACTGTGCAGATGATGTCATGGCATGCCAGGCTCTGCTGTCTGGTTTGGTTTTGCACTGTGCAGATGATGTCATGGCATGCCAGGCTCTGCTGTCTGGTTTGGTTTTGCACTGTGCAGATGATGTCATGGCACTGTGCAGATGATGTCATGGCACTGTGCAGATGATGTCATGGCATGCCAGGCTCTGCTGTCTGTGGTTTGGTTTTGCACTGTGCAGATGATGTCATGGCATGCCAGGCTCTGCTGTCTGGTTTGGTTTTGCACTGTGCAGATGATGTCATGGCATGCCAGGCTCTGCTGTCTGTGGTTTGGTTTTGCACTGTGCAGATGATGTCATGGCACTGTGCAGATGATGTCATGGCATGCCAGGCTCTGCTGTCTGTGGTTTGGTTTTGCACTGTGCAGATGATGTCATGGCATGCCAGGCTCTGCTGTCTGTGGTTTGGTTTTGCACTGTGCAGATGATGTCATGGCATGCCAGGCTCTGCTGTCTGTGGTTTGGTTTTGCACTGTGCAGATGATGTCATGGCACTGTGCAGATGATGTCATGGCATGCCAGGCTCTGCTGTCTGTGGTTTGGTTTTGCACTGTGCAGATGATGTCATGGCACTGTGCAGATGATGTCATGGCATGCCAGGCTCTGCTGTCTGTGGTTTGGTTTTGCACTGTGCAGATGATGTCATGGCACTGTGCAGATGATGTCATGGCTGCACTGTGCAGATGATGTCATGGCTGCACTGTGCAGATGATGTCATGGCATGCCAGGCTCTGCTGTGCAGATGATGTCATGGCACTGTGCAGATGATGTCATGGCTGCACTGTGCAGATGATGTCATGGCATGCCAGGCTCTGCTGTGCAGATGATGTCATGGCACTGTGCAGATGATGTCATGGCACTGTGCAGATGATGTCATGGCATGCCAGGCTCTGCTGTCTGGTTTTCTGCATATTGTCACCTTGACAATGGGACAAACAATTAAGTGAACTTCTCAATATGGGTTGTCCTTCATCTTAAATAATCATTACATTTTTAAAACTGGAATTACATAACTTTCACATACACCATTGTACACAACCACATTGTATATTTTAATGGCCCAGACAAGATAAAGTGCTTCTTCAATTGCGGTTTCTCTGTGCCCATTTCAATCTTTTCTACTTACATCTATGTGTTCCACAGCTTACTTAAAGGAGAAATCTGCCAGTTTTTCATATAGATCTCCGTTTCTCGAAGTCACCGAGTAGGCTACTGAAAACAAACGATTTTACCTACAGTAGCTCAAGTTGCAGCAGTCAACAATTATAGCTTCCAGGCAGCTATGGCGCTACTCTGGGGGCATGTTCATGAGCCACCAGTTGCAACCTTAACCAAAAGTTTATGAATATCGGTTCTGCAGCTTTTCATTTTATTGTATCATACAATAAACAGACAAACCTTAATGAAGAGTAACCTAGCCTATGTAGTCTAGCGTAGTCTAATCTCATTGACGCATAACATTTGCCATGGCTTCATTCATTACCACACATAAACCATGGCAATAACAATAGCACACGCAGGATCCACTAACTTTACAAACGCATTCAATACGCTGTGGGCAGTGTAGCTCAATTTGAAGGGGCGTCATATCATTATAATTGCTAATGATTAACATGCAGATGTGCACAGTCAAAACAAAACAAAAAATTAGAAGAAAGAAATACATTAGCCAGGCAAGTGTCAGTTATTGCTGTCTTTGAAAAGTTTTTGTTTGGATGAAAGTAGCTGCACCAATCCTAGTCCTAATTATTGTGCAATATATATAGTTTTTCTTTTTCAACTTCACCAAAAGTTTTTCCTAAAGTTGTTTTGTGTGTAGGTTCACCATTGGGTCATTGCTTATGGTTAAATATCACTTATATTGGTTTACTATGTGTCAGCCATTTCCATTACAAATGGGCCTAACAGTTTTTGATATTTAATCCCTAAACACATTTTTTTTTATATTTAATCCCTAAACACATCACATGAGGCGACGCTCCCTCGACAAAAATCACTCTATTACTCACACATGCTTATTTATTTTATTGTGTTATTTTGACCACTGGACTAGCCTACCTGCTTTTCTGTACAACAGAATTGAAGGAATTACAACAGTGGGCCATGAAGATGCTGTCACGGGCGGCTACTTTACTTGAACCAAATGCAGGACAACACACAAAGAGTAATCTTTACTGACAGAGTGCAGCACAGGAACAATAGAACATGGGGCAGGGAATAAACACAATAAAGGGAATAAACTTTAAAAAAAAGGAATAACATTTAAAAAAAAGAAGGTCCGGATTCCAGACGGCCCAACAGAAAAAAGGAGAAGTCCAAGCAGGGTGGGTGGAGGGGCCAAAGGCAGGACGGTCAGGCGGGTGGCCGGACAAGAACGGAGGGTCAGGAGCCTGCGTCGGAGCTGGATCAGGAGCCTGCGTCGGAGCTGGATCAGGAGCCTGCGTCGGAGCTGGAGCCGGAGATGGAACTAGAGCCGGGACTGGAGCCGGAGCCAGAATCAGGACTAGAGCTGGAGCCGGAATCAGGTCTGGAGCCAGAGCCGGAGTTGTGACCGGAACCGGAGTCGGGACCGGAGTCGGGACTGCAGTCGGAATCGGGACTGCACTGGGGACTGGAGTTAGAGCAGGGACTGGAGTCATGGGAACAGGGAGCTTAGGAACAGGAAGGGACCAGAAGTCGCACAGAGCCGGAATTGGAGCGCAGCGGGGAGCCGGGACAGGAGGGAGGCGAGGAGCCGGGACAGAGCATGGAAGTGTCACTGGAGGAGCGCAATGTTGGGCTGGCACTGAAGGACACAAAGAACTGGCCACTGGAGGAGACCAGGCTTGGGAAGGCACTGAAACAGGGACAGAAAACCCAGAGGCAGAAATGGCCTCTGCGGTATCAGGATCAGAGAGGTGCTCAGGGAAACCTTCATGGTCTGTTGACCACTCCTCAGTGGATCAGTTGTCGTCGGCGGCGGCGGCAGGTCATCTCATTACGCCACAATTTCCCCCAAAGGCTTCCCACATATCCTTAGGAGCTCTGCTGCTCTACAAACCAGCAACCCCAAAGGTCTCTTAAACAAGGCGTGGTTTGACATCCAACTTCACAAACACCCCATTGCGCCCCCACACACACAAAGAAGCACACATACACAAAAGCACACATGCACACTCTTTACATACACAAATGTTGCAAGAGTAGGGGATGCAGTAGGAGATGGAGACAGAGCTGGATCAGGAGCCAGAGCCAGAACTGGAGCCTGAGCAGGAGTCTGACTCGGGGCTGAGTAAGGGTATGGAGTAGGACATGGAGACAAATTGACAAGCGTGATTTATTTTTTGCGGAGAGAATGTGCAGGATTGAGCGGCGGTTATATTTTGTACTGCGTTGTGGTACATCTAGTTAAATGGCGGCCTGGCAAAGTCTAACTAGAGCTACTTTAAATTAGGGCCCCATGTCACATTCATGTCACCTTCACAGGGTTGCATTCTCAGGGTTAATTTTCATATTAGTACCACAAGGGGGCACAAGTAAGCAAGATAAGCAGTTTGAAACTGAAACCCTTTTTTATTTTCTGGTCTAGTCTAGCCCTAAGATACCACTACAGTAGTTGGTTCTTCAGAATGCGTGCAGACACTTTCAGACCTACCGAAAAGGAAGTGATTAGTTTCCTAGGGATGATTGGGTTTTACACAACACTTTTGGTTGGCTTCCCACTTACTGACTTTTGCAAATCATTAGTTAATAAACCCACATGCTCTTTAAACATTAAGGTCAGTGTGGTCTCCCCTACATGCTCTTTAAACATTAAGG